>NC_089912.1:28582334-28882334 GCF_040182565.1 Anser cygnoides
ACAGCTTCCTTTCAGGCAGTTGTAGAGAGCAATGAGGTCTCCCTTGAGCTTCCTCTTCTCCACACTAAACACTCCCAGTTCCCAAGGCCGCTACTCATAAGACTTGTGTTAGAAATCCTTACCAGCTTTGTAGCCCTTCTCTGGACATGCTCCAGGGCCTCGATGTCCTTCTTGTACTGAGGGGCCCAAAACCGAGCACAGTGCTCGAAGTGCAGCCTCACCAGAGCAAGGTACAGGGTGACAATCACCTCCCTGGTCCTGCTGGCTACACTATTCCTGGTAAAAGCCAAGATGCCGTTGGCCTTCTTGGCCACCTGGGCACACTACCGGCTCATGTTAAGCCAAACATTGATCAGCACCCTCAGATCCTTTTCCTCTGCACAGCTTTTGAGCCACTCTGCCCCAAGCCTCTAGTGCTGCATGGGGTTGTTGTGACCAAAGTGCAGGACCCGGCACTTAGCCATGTTGAGCCTCATCTCACTGGCCTCTACCCATCGACCCAACCTGTCCAGGACCCTCTGCAAGGCCTTCCTACCCTCTGGCAGATCGACACTTCCCCCCAACTTGGTGTCGTCTGCAAACTTACTGAGGGTGCACTCAATTCCCTCATCCAAATCATCAATTAAAATATTAAAGAGGATGGGCCCCAGCACCGACCCCTGGGGAACACCACCAATGACCAGTCACTGGCTGGATTTCACTCTGTTAACCACCATTCTCTGGGCCCAGCTGTCCAGCCAGTTTTTAACCCAGCAAAAAGTGTACCTGTCCAAGACATGGGCTGCCAGCTTCTCCAGGAGAATAGTGTGGGAGACTGTGTCAAAGGCCTTGCTGAAGTCTAGATAGACTACGTCAACAGCCTTTCCCTCATCCACCAGGCAGGTCACCTGGTCATAGAAGGAGATGAGGTTGGTCAGGCAGGACTTGCCTTTCATGAACCCATGCTGACTGGGCCTGATGCCCTGGTGGTCCCGCATACATTGCATGCTTGCATTCAAGATGATCTGTTCCATCACCTTTCCTGGCACTGAGGTCAGGGTGACAGGCCTGTAGCTCCCCAGGTCCTTCTGACAGCCCTTCTTATAGATGGGCATCATGTTAGCAAGTCTCCAGTCATCTGGGACCTCTCCGGATGACAAAGGAGAACAAGATGATGGAGAGTGGCCCAGCAATCACATCTGCCAATTCCTTCACCACCCTTGGGTGGATCCCATCTGGCCCCATGGACTTGTGACAGTCCAGGTAGAGGAGCAGGTCTCTAACTGTTTCCACCTGAACTGTGGGGGGAGTTCTTCTGCTCCTTGTCCCACACTTCCACATTGCGAGGCTGAATACCCTGAGGATAAGTGGTCTGCCTAGTAAAGACAGACGTAAAGAAGGCATTAAGAACCTCAGTCTTTTTCTTATCCTCTGTAGTCCTGTTCCCCCCTGCATCCAGTAAAGGATGGAGATTCTTCTTGGACCTCCTCCTGCTGTTAATATACTTATAAAAACATTTTTTCTATCCTTGACCATAGTGGCCAGCTTGAGCTCATACTGGGCTTCAGCCTTCGTGATTTTGTCTCTGCACATTCTGGCAACTTCCTTGTACTCTCCATGAGTTGCCTGCCCCTTCTTCCACTGAACGTAAACTCTCTTTTTCTCTAAGACACACAGCAGAAGTTCCTGTTCAGCCACGCTGGTTTTCTTCCCCACCAGCTCATCTTACAGCATGTGGGGACAGCCTGCTCCTGCACCCTTAAGACTTCCTTGAGGATCGTCCAGCCTTCCTGGACCCCTTTGCCCTTCAGGACTGACTCCCAAGGGACCCTCCCTACCAATGTCCTGAACAGTTCAAAGTCTGCCCTCCAGAAGTCCAAGGTAGCAGTTTTACTTACCCCACTCCTGACTTCACCAAGGGTAGAGAACTCTGCCATGTCATAATACATATTGTTAGCAGTGTGAATAACTGTATGATTGAAGGCACACTTTGTTTTACCTGGTAAGACTATTTTGTCCTAACAGCCATTGTCTGAATTTCTCTACACTCTGTTTATTTTTCATTGTTCTATATCATTTTTACTTACTGCTAACTGATAGGACAAACCACTTCTCATCAGCTTTGAAGTGAGTCACAATATGTCCTCCAAATTATTTTTGTTTGTATGCTAGTATTACTTGGTCTGGTCATCTCTATTACTCAGATGAAATTTGTTCTAACATACTTTTCTTAACTATTAGATTTTGGTGTTCCTTATTGCCAGGGAGCATTTACTCTGGAAATCTTTTATTATACTCATATGTAAAATACTCTCCTGAAATTTGTTGATCTGATGTGAAAGTAGCTTGATCTTTGCTTTTACACTCCTAATGACTGGAACATAGCTTTAGATTGCATAATGCCCAAGAGACTGTTAGGATAATTATAGAAAATAACATGGCATTGATGTAAGAGCTTATACACATTTGTTGCAGTTATCAACTCTTGGAGCTTCTCACTGACAAAATATTAAGTTCTGGCAAAGTCTCTCTCAGGTAATTAAAAGCTTCTTGTTTAAATTCCACCTGAGAATTTAAATGGAATAATTAGTGTTTCCCCTTTTAAATTAGTGATGAGAAGAATCAATCTATGCAGGATGGATGTCAAATATTCATAGAGAATATTTTTATTAACTCCTTTGTTTCTCTTCTTCATTTCAAACTTGTCCCTATTGTATATTTACAATTTGTTTCATGGGTCAGGAAGGAAATGAAGACAGTCAGGACTTCAGCTACATTCTGATTTGTACTGTTTACATAGTCTGCATCTGTTATGTCCTTGCTTCTCAGATACAGTGGTAGTGACAGATACCTTTTACAGATGAAACACTATGCATTTTTTGCTTTTTTGAGAGATTCAGAGGGAGAAAAAGAAATAAGGGTTGCTATGAACTATGCTGTGAGAAAGACATTTCACCCAGTCTCAGTCAGATGAGTGTCTAATTTTCAACAATTAAAAATTAAACAACTAAACACGTAACAGAACAGATACAGATCTATGACTTCTAGGGGCACTGCCCAATGATGGCTTTTATTAAAGGGCAAACGTGGATTAGAATTGGTGCATACATATTTAATATATATACATATATATATATGAGTATATGTATATATTCACAACCTTCTGAGCATCTCTGGTCTGTCCCTATGGACAAATTTTGCCATGGGAAAGAAGGAAACTGCCATATCAAGGGTGCTTCAGTTGAACATTCATACATGTCTTGCAGATGTACAGGGAGCAATGTCTGTGTGTTGTCTTTGCAATATTTCTATAAGAAGCTCCCAAAGTAATGCAAGTATTGTTTGTTAGTTTTAGTTCTGCCACTTGGTGTAGATTAAGATATGAGTGATTTTAAAAAAGCAATTTGAAGTCTTTTACTATTTGCTTATGAATCTTGCTTATCTACTAAAATCAGACTTCAAGTTGGGAGCTTGGCAAATGCTCTGGGTGTGCTTTAGCGTTATTGCCAAACAACAGCATGACTGTATCCCTCAGAGAGTGTCTGCCCTTCCTGAGGTTATAGTAAAATATCTCTCTTAACTGTCAAAGGGAAAAGCAGTGTCCTTCACAGACATGGTTACCCTCCTACTCTTCAATGAAATTGAGCAGAAATGGCAAGAGATTTTGCCACAACTCTTTCCTATCTTCTTCTTTCTCTGTGCCATGGACCTCATGCTGCTGGGTGCAGCAGGATGGGACCAGACACCAAACACCAGCAAAAAAAGAAGTCAGCAACTGCCTGCTCTAAGCTAGCAATTAGGAAAAAGCTGAGAACCGACATACTTGTTAATAATCCTATTCCCAAGACTCCTGAGACAGAGGACACCCTCTCCTCAAGTGGATGCTCACCACCTTAAATGCAGATTTGAGCTGAACTGGAAACACTTCTTAAGAGCAAAACAAATGCACCACTTGCCCTGCTGTCCCTTTCCAGAAAATATTCACCTGAGCATTTGAGAATCATAGAATCATGGAATGGTTTGGGTTGGAAGGGACCTTGAAGATCATCTAGCTCAACCTCCCTGCCATGGGAGAGGACACCTTCCACTAGACCAGGTTGCCTAAAACCCCATCCTGTCCGGCATTCTACACTTCCAGGAATGAGTCATCCACAGCTTCTCTGAGCAACCTGTTCCAGTGCCTCACCACCCTGAGTGAAGAATTTCTTTAACTAATAAATAATAAATAATAACTAAAATAGATCTACCCTCTTTTAGTTTAAAACCATATCCCCTTGTCCTACCACTACACTCCCTGGAAGAGTCCTTCAACTGCTTTTCTGTAGGCTCTCTTTAAGCACTGGAAGTCCACCACAAGGTATCCCTGGAGCCTTCTCTTCTCCAGGCTGAACAACCTCAACTCCCTCAGCCTGTCTTGATAGGAGAGGTGCTCCAGCCCCCTGATCATCCTCATGGCCCTCTTCTAGACTTGTTCTAACTTGTCCATGTCCTTCATGTGCTGGGGGCCCCAGAGCTGAACACAGTGCTCCAGGTAGGGTCTCACAAGAGGGCAGAGGGGGACAATCACCTCCCTCGATCTGCTGGCCACACTGCTTTTGGTGCAGACAAGGATACGGTTAGCTTTCTGGGCTACAAGCACATATGCCTGTTCATATTCAGGTTTTTTTTCATCCACCAATACCCCCAAGTCCTTCTCCTCCAGGCTGCTCTCAATTCACTGATCACTCAGCTTGTATTTATGTTTGGGATTGCCCCAACCCAGGTACAGGACTTCACACTTGGCCTTGTTGAACTTCATGAGGTTTGCATGAGGGCCCACCTCACAAGCCTGTCAAAGTCCCTCTGGATGGCATCCTTGGACAGAGGTTGTTTTCTGTCCTTCTTGATAAAGCCATACATCTGCACAAAGGAATGATTCGTTGAACTCCTGAAAGATAGTGAAGAGGGACCATGGCTTTACTTTACATTGGTTTCATTTGGGAGAGAACAAGTGGGGTGCACTTGTTTTCCAGACACAGCTTACATAAAAGTATTAGACATCTTACATGAAAATAATGAAAACGCAGTATTTCCCATCATCTTTCTTTCAGCTTTAACAACTTGTTGTCCACACCTACAATCTGTGAGGATCTGAGACTCCATGAGTGCTAAGTCTGAGACTCCATGAGTGCTAAGCGGAGTATATGTACAACAATCAGTCTCATCTTCTCAGGGGATTTGGCTGGGAGAACATCTTGTCTCTGGATTGAGATGAGGGTTAAGCACAATTTCAGCCTACAGCTGCCAAGTGCAGCTAAGACTGGGACAGCAAAGGGGAGCCTGCATAGGAGCACCACCCCGGATGCTTGCAGAGGGTCTGTCAGTAAAAGAGGGTCTCACAGAGCAGTAGTACCTCAAGGGTAAAGTTACACGTGTTTTCAGTTTTTAACTATCTTGACTTTATGTCTTTAAATTCTTCTTGTGTCCTATTTTCTGTCTTAGGTCTGTGCTGAATCTGAGTTTGTTTCAATGTCAGTCCACTCCTAAGCAGCAATAAAGAAAAATTGAATTGTTACTATCTTTAGCTCTGGCTTTAAGCAGTCCAGACTTCCAGGATCACCTCTACACAAAAGTTTGTTAAAATATTTATGCTGAAATTATTGGCACAAAATGCTGTTTAAAGTTTGCAAACCTTACAATTTAATCCAAAGCATTATAATTACATGTCTTATACACAGTTTGTGTTTGTGACTTACTGCAAGATAAATTAATGGCAAGCTTAGTTTTTACGACTCTTCATGCTCCTTAAGGACATTGAAACATAAAAATTGAGCCAAGGATAGCTTCAGAGAAACTTCTGCAAAAGATATGAAGAAGAGCAGGCAACATCTGAATCTAAACAGAGTGATTCATATACTACTTTGTATATTACAGGTTCTTTTCTACTGGAATGGACAAGTGAGTCAAAACTAACAGTTTTGTTACGTGTTCTGGTATTTGCTGGGCAAAACAAACACGGGAAAATACAAGTATTTAAGAAAGGTATTTATTGTCTTGGTTTTATCTGATAAAATAAGATTACACCCATAGTTGTAGTCTCTATTTACAAAGAACAAACACTACAGATAACACCTGGATTTTTTTTCTATTTCCACAATATTTGCTGTGTTTTTATTTTTTTATGTTTTAATTAAAGAACTAGATAGTGGAATTGCAAGACTTGTATTTTCACAGTGCTCATGACTACAGAGAACAGACTCAGAGAAGGATTAAGCTAAAACAGACCTCTGGAGGCCATGTAGTCCAACCAGCTTGTAAGTTAGACCAGGTTGCTCAGGGTTATGCCCAAGTGAGTTTTGAAAATGTGCATGGCTGGAGGTTTTGGTATATTGGTATATTGGACGTTATGGTATATGGACCACCTTTGCCAGCATTCAGCCAGACTTACTCCAGAAAGCTTGCATTATACTCCCACGCAACAGAAAAAATATTTCTTAGGGTAGACTAAACGGTAAATTGAATGAATGCAAAATAACACTATCCATTTATTAATTCTTATAAAAATAAACAAGCAAAAAAACATAACATTTAGAAAACATGGAGACAGGAAAAGAAGGTATCAGCAGAAGTCAAGGAACTGTGTAATGCGATGATTTTCATAACATTAGCAGAAACATTTGAAACATCCACCCAGCTGGAAAGCAGCTCTGCAGAAAAGGCACCGGGGACCCTGGTAAACACCAAGCTGAACATCAGCCAGCAATGTACCCTTACTGCTGAGAAGGCTGATGGTGTTCTTGGTGGCATTAGGCAAAGTACTGCCAGCAGGTCGAGGGAGATGATCCTTTCCCTGTACTCAGCTCTAGTGAGAGAGGGCATAAAGACCAAAGTATGCACTCTCTTGTGAACTCTCATGTATCAAAAGATGTTCGGCAATGAGTCAGTACCTGCAGGGTGATGAACATAGAAAATAAAAATTTTAAGAGCAGAGGAGGAAACATATCCATTTTCACAACACTAAGCAGCAACAGGGTATGCCCTTCAGTGAAAAGAATAAATACAAAATCTCTGGAAGTTGGTAAATAAATAGTAACAAAATCTTATGAGACTTTAACTAAAAAGAAGGGATACATTTGCCTCTTGTTCTCAAGAGGTAAATATGCCCAACTGAAACCAGTGCTTCAGTTGCTCCAAAAGCAGAACCTCTGAGAGAAGATAACCAGAACCTTCTGCTCCATGCTAGAAGGACAGGACTAGGCCTGAAACTGGATGAAAACACTGAAATTGCAACTGATATCAGTACAGTACATGGCCACTTCCTTACTGATATCACAGCATAGCTAGCCCATAGGAGGGAAGAGCAACACAGAACTATTGATGACTAAGAAATTTAAATTATCTGAATTTAAATTATCTTGGACTTAAATTATCTGAAAATATTTCTTCTAAACATCACAGATGTGGAGGAAAATAACTCAAAGGAAATTACAACCAAAATAATCCATGCAGGCATGGCTTTTCCAGCATTGTGTCAAAATACATCTCCAGAAGCAGCTTGCTCTTACTGTAATACTAAGGATATGCAGATAAATATAAATTCATTCATGTTACAGCATGATAGCAAGGTATCAGATAAAATCTCACAGGTTTACAAAATAACTTAATCTGCAAGAGACTTCCCAAGATCACACAGTCCAAGCACCCTGCTCAAGAAGGGTCACCTAGACCCATGGCCATGTCTAGTTGGGTTTTGAATATCTCTGTGAATGGAAGCTCCACAAGCTCTCTGTGCAACCTATGACAGTGTTAGTCCACACTCAGAATGAAAAAAAATGGGTTTTGTGTGTTCAGTTAGAACATTTTTTTGTTTTCATTTGTGTCCGTTGCTTCTTGTCCTGTCAGTGGATGTCACTGAGAAGAGTCTGTCTCCCTGACAATATCTAAAAAGTATCAAAAATAATTAATCTTGGGAACATTCATCATTCTGAAAGGATAAGACTGTCAGTGAAAATTGTATCCAAGATACTTAATATGCAAGCATGCAAGTTTGCCTAGTATCAGCAAATCAGATTAGCTGGATTATTGAGAAAAAGTATTCCCTTAAGAGTCCCTGTTATGGAAAAGAGACAAGTTTCTGAACATTAAGGTTATCATATACTAGCCAAATATGAGTTAGGACATTCAAAACTTAGTGTGCAAATATGATGCATATAGAAAACTGCAAAGAACCTTTTCCTGTAAACCAGAAATCCTGCATGAGCTTCTGCTTATTCATGGAAACTACTCCATGGAAAAATAATACACAGCCACGGTTAGACAGTGTCCAGTGCCCTACACAACCTTGTAATGCCTAGAGTAATTGCTAATAAATCTAGTCAAAACATCATCTAGAAAAATCTCCAAAACTTGTTTCATTACTTATGATTACCTACTTTTAGATTTTTCTTTGTGGTGTTGTTCTTTTGTTTCTGGTTTTGTTTGTTTCTGGTTTTGTTTTTCTAACAGTCATCAGTTATTAATACTTTTTTCTTTCTTTCTTTTTTTATGGTGCTTTTATCACATGAACAATGCCTTAAGTTCTTAGCATTTGCCTAGTGACTGTCAATTTTATATCAACTAAGTTGTTTTCCATTACAGGAATATTTATGCAAATGCTAACATGCTTATGTTTTATTTTCTTTCTGACAAATTTAATTAGAAAAAACTTTCTTCATCTGTTCCAGACTAATACAGCTGGCCCCAGCTTGTTCACTTATTTAGTCTTTTAAGCCTCACAACTTATACAACATGGATAATTACATTTGTTATTGACTCTTAGATTAGTGTTCTCAGATTTGGGGGGTTAATGTTGGGCAGAATTTGTTGCACCAGTTCATTCAAGAGAGGAAAAATCATAAAATCTTTGCTTCTTAATGTTCTAAGAAAACACATTCAATAATGGAGAAGGTTTGTTCAGTGAAGAAAAAATAACCTTGTCATTTAACAGGGAAACCTTAAGTGTTCTGAGGCAAGAGATCACAAGTCAAATTGTGAGTGCTGTGTTGTGGCAAATGCTCCAGCTCTACCTCCAGGTCTTGGGGGTTCCTGCAGGAAGGTTCATGCACATTGATGACATTTGCTGACATTTTCATTTCAGAGAGGCATGGATATGTTTGCTCGTTGTGCTTGTTTCATTTTTCACCACCAATGTAACTGTGTGGTCTATCTCCCCTCTGACTGACTCATGTTCTAGGAGAAAAGAAAATGTATCACACAGCTATGTTTTCACATTTAGACTTTACGGTGAAACAATGACTCATCAGTGTGGCAAAAATGCCACAAATTTGACTCATCAAAGGACAAAAGTTAACACAATGTGTTAAATATTTTCTTATATTCAGACACATTTTGAGCAAAATATGTGTCTTGTTTCTTCTGACTATAACTCAGAATGTGATGGCCCTTCTTTTGCATTTGGTTGCTCTGAAGTTTTGCTTGGGTTGTAATGTTGCTCTTTGGTTCTGCTCAAATACTTATTTTTCCTTAGTTGTATCCTGTATTCCTGATTCCCCAAAACCGCGAAACTAAAAGAAAGATTGAATCCATCCTCTTTCCTGGATGCATCCTATGCACTCAGAATGCCTGTGCCCCACTTGCATTAACTTGGTGTCAAGCAGCACTTCTGAATTGCCAGACCAAAATGGTGGCCATCAATCAGGAGCTCCTGCTGGAAATGTGGCTCAGAACAACTTGTTGACAAACTGTTGAGAAACTTCTAGCTTTTTCCCTGACTTGAAATTCAAAGGTAATTATTTGCCCTCCAGGTCACAATTGCCAGTTGCCTAATGCCCAGCAAAGAGTTGCTGCGGAGTCCATTGGGAGGCACTCCTGAAGGGCAAAGGAGTCCAGAAAGGCTGGACACTCTTCAAGAAAGAAATCCTAAAGGCACAGGAGCAGACCGTCCCCATGTGCCCAAAGATGAGCCAGTGTTGAATAAGACTGGCCTGGCTGAACAGAGAGCTGTGGCTGGAGCTTAGGAAGAAAAAGAGGGTTTATGACCTTTGGAAGACCACTCAGGCCACTCAGGAGGACCACAAAGATGTCGTGAAGCTGTGCAGGGACAAAGCTTGATCTGGCTACTGCTGTTAAAGACAATAAAAATGTTTTTATAAATACATATACAAGAAAAGGAGGACTAAGGAGAATCTCAATCTCAATCCTTTTCTTTTTTTTTTTTTTTTTTTTTTTTGGGTGTGGAGGGAAACATACTGACAAGAGATGAGGAAAAGGCTGAGGTACTTAATGCCTTCTTTGGCTCAGTCTTTAGCAGCAAGACCAGTTGTTCTCCAGGTACCCAGCCCCCTGATCTTGTAGATAGGGACAGGGAGCAGAATGAAGCCCTGATAATCCATGAGGAAATGATTAGTGACCTGCTACTCCACTTAGATGTATGCAACTCTATGGGGCCAGATAGAATCCACCTAAGGATACTGAGGGAGCTGACAGAAGTGCTCACCAATCTGCTTTCCATCATTTATCAGCAGTCCTGGCTATCAGGGGAGGTCCCAGTTGACTAGCAAATGTAACACCCAACTAACGCCATTCCGCCCGCTGGGGGAACTACAGGCCTGTCAATCTGACCTTGGTTCTGGGGAAGATCATGGAGCAGATTATCTCCAGTGTTATCACGCAGCAGTTACAGGACAACCAGGTAATCAGGCCCAGTCAGCACGGGTTTATCAAAGGAAGGTCCTGTTCGATGAACCTGATCTCCTTCTATGAAAAGGTGACATGCTCAGTGGACAAGGGAAAGGTTGTGGGTGTGATCTACGTAGACTTCAGTAAGGCTCTTGACACTGTTTCCCACAGCATACTTCTGAAGAAGCTGGCTGCTCAAGGCCTGAAGTTGTGTACAGAATATTGGGTTAAAAACTGGCTAGGTGGCTGGACCCGAAGAGTTGGGAGTGAATGGAGTTAGATCCAGTTCAAGGACAGTCAGTAGTGGTGTCCCACAAGGCTCAGTACTGGAGCCATTTCTCTTCAACATCTTTGTCAATGACCTGGATGAAAGGATCAAGTAAGTTTGCAGATGACACCAAGTTGGGCAGGAGTTTTGATCTGCTTGAGGGTAGGAGGGGTCTGCAGGGGAATCTGTATAGGGTGGACTTATGGGCCAAGACCAACTGTGTGAGGTTCAACAAGGCCAAGTGCTGGGTCCTGCACTTGGGGCACAAGAACCCCATGCAACACTACAGGGTGGGGGAAGAGTGGCTGGAAGGCTGCCCAGCAGAAAGGGATCTGGGGTTGTTGGTCAATAGCCGGCTGAATATGAGCCAGCAGTGTGCTCAGGTGTCCATGAAGGCCAACAGCATCCTGGCTTGTATCAGAAATAGTGTGGCCAGCAGGACGAGGGAAGTGATTGTCCCCCTGTAGTCAGCTCTGATGAGGCTACACCTCGAGTACTGTGTTCAGTTTGGGGCCCCTCACTACAAGGCCATTAAAGTGCTAGAGAGTGTCCAGAGAAGGGCAACAAAGCCAGTGAGGGGTCTAGAAAACAGGTCTTATGAGGAGCAGCTGAGGGAGCTGGAGTTGTTTAGCCTAGAAAAAAGGAGGCTCAGGGAAGACCTTATCAAGCTTTACAATTATCTTAAAGGAGGCCATAGTGAGGTGGGCTTCAGGCTCTTCTCCCAAGCATCAAGTGATAAGATGAGGGGAAATTGCCTCAGTTGCACCAGGGGAGGGTTAGGTTGTATATTAGTAGAAATTTACTTACTCAAAGAGTTGTGCAGTTTTGGAATAGGCTGCCCAGGGAAGTAGTTGAGTCACCATCCCTAAGGGTTTTCTAGAAACTTGTGGATTTACATCTTACTAGCATGGTATTGTGGTAGACTTTAGTACTAGGTTAAAGGTTGGACTAGATGATCCTAGAGGTCCAACCATTCCCCCACCACCAATATTACCCACTAAACAATGTCACTAAGTACCACATCTAACCTTTCCTTAAACATCCCCAGGGACAGTGACTCCACCACCTCCCTGGGTAACCTGTTCCAAATAGCACTTCTGTTTTGGATCATGACATTTATCATAACAGGAATTGAACTCAAATTAATTTGAAATACTTTTAAAAATTTGTCTAGGAGTTGGCTTACCTAGTAAGAAATTTATTTAGTTTTATTACATTCCCCAAGGGCCTTCCTGAGATACGATGCTGGTGCCATGTGGCTCTGCGTTGCACCTAGATGCTGATTGGTACTTCCCTTAACTGTATTTTTTCCTCATTTAATGAGATGTTGAATTGTACTGAATTATCCTTTTTACTATGATAAGCATTGTTCAAATAATTAAAAACTTACATATGTATACCAGCAATGATAATGGCTTTTCATTGTATACAGTTTGTTTGTCTCATACCCTTTCTGCCAATAGATTATTTTACCAATTTCTACTTCCAGTATTTTGTTTCATGAATTTGTTGTGATGGAGTTATGTCCCAGTTGCCCACTTATTAAGTTTCTTGAAATTTCTTAAGCTGCCCTGAAGACACTAATTCTTACTTCACTGTACACTTTCGGCTCTTCAACAGCACAGTGAGATAGGTCAAAAATCACAGAACTGATCCTAATTCAAAATACCGTTTTTCATTTTTTTAGTCCAAATTAATTTCTTGAATCAGTTCACTATAAATCCTCTTCGAATAAATGTCTTTAGGTCCTTTTTTTTTTCTTTTTTTTTTTTCAGTGCAACATTAATGCTGACATTGGATTTCTTACGTAATCTGCTTGTTTCTGCCAGATGTAGAACAATTTCCCACTTCTTCCCACATATTTCTGAAGATTTGCTGGTGAAGTTCCATGAAGATGACTTTCTCTCTTACAATATTAATCAAGCAGTCCTGCCCTGCTTGGTACAGAATAAAACACAAGCACCTACAATAGCTTCTGTATTTCATTAAGTAGCCACTTTCAGACATTCTACTGCAGAATCATTAATTAAAAATATGAAGCTTTAATTTTATGTTAGTAGTTCTAATTAGTTCTTTTGATATAATTCAAATGAAACAGTGTCCAATCTTGCCCAGAGCAGGAAAGGATAGACAGGATATCTGTCCTACCCAGAAAAAGCTCATAGACAGAATATGTTGGTTCCTCCGGCTTTTTTCCAGAAAGAAGTAGTACCTGACTTCCCATTTTCCAGACTGCAGGACTTACATTACATCAGATTTTCTGTAGTTACTGACTCTGATATGGAAGTTGCAATACCTATTTATATGTTTTATATAATTTCACTCTTGATTTTCCATAAAGACAATATATCTCATAACAACAATATTGATGGTTGACTCAGAAATTGGGCTGTCTCATTTTCTCCTTTCTAGAAATTTGGAGTCTTGTTTGACTGCTTCTCAAAAAGCGACATTGCATTCTTCTATTCAAACCAAGTTTAAAAACCACAATGTATGAACTACTAGAAAAAAGATTAGGAGTATCCATCTGCAGGTAGAATTGTCAGAAGAAAATGTACACTGCTCTCCCCTCATCCATCCAGCTAGTCATCTCATCATAGAAGGCTACAGGGCTGATTAAACATGACTGCCCCTCGATGTATCGATGTTGACAGCTCCTGATCACCTTCTTTTCCTCCACGTGCTTAGAGATGGCCTCAAGGATGAGTTGCTCCATCACCTTTCCAGGGATGGAGGTCAGGCTGACTGGCGTGTAATTTCCTGGGTCTTCCTTCCTGGCCTTCTTGAAGATTGGAGTAATGTTGGTTTTCTTCCAGTCCTCAGGCACCTCTCTTCTTCTCCAAGACCTTTCAAAGATGATAGAGAGTGGCTTAGCAATAACACCCGCCAGTTCCCTCAGCACCCTCAGGTGCATCCCATTGGGGCCCATAGATTTGTGGGTGTCTAGCTTGCCTAAATAACCTCTAACCCAATCCTCTTCAACCAGGGAAAAGTCTTCCTCTCTCCAGGTTTTCTCTCTTGTTTCTGGGCTCGGTAGTGTGTGTGGAGGGCGGAGCGGGGGGTTAGGCTTAACAGCGAAGACTGAAGCAAAGAAGGCTTTCAGTAACTCTTCCTTCTCTGTATCTGCCATCACCAAGGCACCCACCTCATTTAGCAGGACACCCACATTATCCTTAGTCTTCCTTTTGCTGCTGATGTATTTTAAGAAGCCCTTCTTGTTATCCTTGATGTCTCTTGCTAAATTTAATTCTAACTGGGCCTTGGCCTTCCTCGTTGCATCCCTGCATTGTCTGACAATGTTCCTATATTCCACCCAAGTGGTCTGTCCTTTCTTCTACATCATCTATGCTTTCTTCTTCTGTTTAAGTTTTCCCAAGGGCTCCTTGCCCACCCATACAGGTCTCTTGCCCCTCCCTTGCTCAACTTCTTTCCCATAGGGACACACCGATCCTGAGCTTGGAGGAAGTGGTGCTTGAATATTAGCTATTAGCCTGTAGAAGGCCTCATCCACTTTCTCTTCCTGATCTGGTGGCCTGTAGTAAACACCCACCACAATGTCTTCTCTGTTGGCCTGTCCTTTAATAGGAGACCCATGAGATCTCGACTCACACTTCGTCCCCTCCCCTAGGCTGTGCTGCATAGATTCCAGTTGCTCATTCACGTAAAGAGCAACTTCACCACCTCACCTTTCTGGCCTGGCCTTCCTAAACAGCACAAAGCCATCCATGGCCACATACCAGTCATGAGAGCTGTCCCACCATGTCTCAGTAATTGTGACGAGATCATAACCCTGCAACTGCACACACACCTCCAGTTCCCCATGCTGCATGTTTCTTCCCCATGCTGCATGCATTTGTGTAGAGCCATTTGAGCTGGGTTCCCAATGCACCTGCCTTTCTAGAGGGGGCAACTCTAACTCATCCATGTGGTCCTACAGTAGCTCTCCTGTTTAGCTCTGTTCCCCCTCTAGGCTCTGGGCATCCTTTGCCAGCCGTGGTGTTCAGCTGGCATGAGTGGGATGGCATGTCATCCCATACCTTATTGCCAGCATACCTCATGATACCCTCCTCCTCCATCAAAACTAGTTTAAAGTCCTATCAATGAGCCCTGCCCACTCATGACCAAGGACCCTCTTCCCCCTTTGGGAGAGATAAATCCTATCTGATGCCAGCAAGCCTGGTGCCATGTAAAACTTCCTATCACCTAAGAACCTGAAGTTTTGGTGATGACACCAGCCATGTAGCCACATGTTAATGGATGCTATCCTTCTGTTCCTGACACTGTCAGTACTGGGAAGAATGGAGGAGAAGATGACTTGCACACCTGAGTTCCTGATCATCCATCCCAATTCCTTGAAATCCCTTTTGATTGTTCTCAGGTTACACATTGCCACTTCTTCTCATCGCACATGTAGGAACAGCAATGGGTCTGAGGGTTGAACCAAGTGGGGAAGTTTCCTGGTGATGTCCTTAACCTGGGACCCAGAAAGGCAGCAGACTTCCCTTAGAGGAGGGTCCCCATTTTGGAGATCCTTGTAGGGTCCATAATCCTTGTAGTACCCAAAGCTACATATGGTGATTCACTGAGAACTAACCTATAAGGTAGTGGGGGGGGGGGGGGGGGGGGGGGAATAAAGTCTAAGTATTAATAGGCCACACACCGATTGACTTCCTTCTTATGATTTTTCATATTATTAAGAAAATATTATAGCAATGGGATTACCCAGTTGTCCCTGTGCTACTTTATAAAGAAAATAAATTACACGTTGGATTATGACTGAGGGACTGAAATTGTAGACATAATGAATTGTAACTTCTTGGAGCAATTTGTCAGAAAATTCACAAGAAGAGAAATGAATATTGATTAAATATAAAAAAAATCCCAAAGACCTGGCTCAATACCTGTCTTATATGCCACAGGATTTAGCATAAATTGTCCAATTGCCATATCCTTACAGAAGGGAAAAAAATCTGCTGAACTAATCTTATTTAAATGAGATGGGGATGGATGCTTTGATTAACATTAAAAAAAAAAAAAAAGACAGAAGTAAACTTGTGTCCTGGTTCCAGTTAGGACAGAGTTAATTTTCCCTCATAGTAGCTGGTAGGGTGCTATGTTTTGGATTAGGATGAGAAGAGCGCTGATAACATGCTGATGTTTTAATTGTTGCAGAGCAGTGTTTACACCAGGCCAAGGACTTTTCGGCTTCTCGCTCTGTCCTGCCAGCGAGCAGGCTGGGGGTGCAGCAGGAGCTGGGAGGGGACAGACCCAGGACAGCTGACCCAAACTGGCCAAAGGGGTATTCCATACCATCTGACGTCATGCTAAACAATATATAGGGGTGGCTGGCCGGGGTGGGGGGGCCGGCTGCTCGGGAATAGGCTGGGCATCGGTCAACGGGTGGTGAGCAATTGCATTGTGCATCACTTGTTTTCTTACACATTATTATTGTTAATACTATTATCATTATCACTATTATTATTATTATTGTTATTATTATATTCCTTATATTCCTTATATTATTATATTCCTGTCTTAATAAACTGTCTTTATCTCAACTCACCGGCTTCACTTTCCCGTTTCTCTCCCCCATCCCAGAGAGGGAGGGGGGAGGGTGAGCGAACGGCTGTGTGGTGTTTAGCTGCCAGCCGGGTTAAACCACAACAACTTGTTAGAGGGAAATTGGGGAAACTAGAAATAACAGGTCAAAATATAAAATTCTCATGAGTGTTGTGGATACTTAGAATCATAGAATCATTAAGGTTGGAAAAAACCTCCAAGATCATCTGGTCTAGCCATCACCCTACTACCAATGTCACCCACTAAACCATGTCCCTAAGCACCAAGTCCAACCTCTCACATTATTTACCAAATCAAATAAATGCTTAGAGTAGATTAAGAAGAACTATAAAGACACCACGTACACACACACACAAACATGCAAAAATAACTCTATGTTCAACATCCAGATGATAGTTATCAGTTGTAACAAAAAGAATATTTTAACACAGGAATCAAGTCCAACTGAGAGGCAAAGTCAACAGAGAACTTTTGACAAATTAATCATAGAATATCCCAAGTTGGAAGGGACCCATAAGGATCATCAAGTCCAACTCCTGACACCACACAGGTATACCCAAAAGTTTAGACCATGTGACATAAGTGCACAGTCCAATCGCGTCTTAAATTCAGACAGGCTTGGTGCAGTGACTACTTCACTGGGGAGCCTGTTCCAGTGTGCAGCCACTCTCTCAGTGAAGAACCTCTTCCTGATGTCCAGCCTAAACTTCTCCTGCCCCAGCTTAACACCATTCCCGCGGGTCCTGTCACTGGTGATTACATAAAAAGACTGTAAGGCAGATGAGGAGCAGAACAAATATATGAAGACTTGAAAATAGAATATCGAATGGATTTGCACTTATGCTGGAAGCTGAAAACATGTTAGGGAATCTGTGGAGTTAACAGAAAAACAATATGTGAAGGTGCTCTAGGAAAAAAAAAAATAAAGAAAGAAAATAAAAATTCATAGCTGTTAAGTTTTGCATTGTTGTCTAATGCAGATACATATACCAGAATATCTCAGAAACTGTTTTGAATGAGAAACTGAACAGCAACAAACTGTCCAGCTGTTCCAAACGAGGTCCAGTTGGTATTCGCCCAAGAGACCAAGATATGAAATAGGCAGCAAAGCAGTGGCAGCATAAAACACTGGCTAAATAAACCCTGGTGCTGAAAGACTGGATAGGGAACACCATGACACCAGATTTTTAATGGGGCTCCAGGAGTGGGCCAGAAAATTAAATAGTTATACTTTCAAAAAAGAAACCTTGTTTTTGTAAGGAGGGGACATGCCTTCCAGAGTACAGCATTAATTGGAATCAAGAATATATATAACACAAGACAGCTCATCTAGCATAGTTAGGTTTACCAAAATCTTTTGAGAAAGTTTCCTGTGAAAATCTCTTAAAGAAACTAAGTTGTCATGCAGAGTAAGGTTGATTAACAAACAGTTAAAAGTTGCAAATAAATACCTGGAACAAATTAACAGGTTTCATAATGAAAAATGCTTTCAGTAAATTCTCACAGGAGTTCATATTGATCCAGTCAGATACGATCTAGAAGAATGGGATGAATGGTGCGATGACAACCTTTGCAGATGGTATAATAATAATTGTAATTTTTAGGAACAACCTCTGGCAACAAGCATTATGCTTGACTAAGGTTTGCACATATGAGAATAAAACTGCCCTACCTACACATGCACAATTGTGTTTTCTGGATTAGGTATTAATGTTCAGGTCCTGAATGTGGGGTCATTTTAGATCAATATCCAGAAGAATTTAAAATGCATATAAAATACTGGAAGCCATTGAGGAGGCAAGGCTTGTGGATAAAGATAATATATTTTAACATATCACCTGGTATTAATTGGAAGCTTTACCTCAGCATTATTCACTACAATATCATTGTTACAGTAACAGGGGTTGGAAAAGAACTGAAAGTATGATGACAATATGACTCTTCAACTGTATAAATTCACAATAATATAAATACATTGTGAATACCAATCCAGTTCTGGTTCCCTTATTTAAAAAAAAAAAATTAAAAAAAAATGGGGAGAAGGCAGAGGATGGATTCTCCGTGACAAGAGAATAAATAACTGAGGCATTTCTGCCAGATAGAGAAAACCACAGAGGGCTGTAATGGGTGATTCACAAAATCTGGATAGACATGGAAAAGTTTACTGGTGAATGAATGGACACTATTTGTTACAACAAAAGTGACATGACACTATCATTTAAAACAGACAATGGAAGTGGGATTTTTAACATAGATGTATTACACAATGCTGTGGTACAAATTGCTTGGAAATCATGGAAAAAAAAAAGGTAGGAATGAAATCAGGTGAGGCTTAGGGTTGGTCCATTGAAAGCTATTGAATATTCCTGCCTGATGGTAACCTCCATCTGAGAAAGTCTCTGAACCAAAGATTGTCAGAAACTGGATTAATAAGCCTAGGCAGCATTCATTTGCTTCTTGACCTGCTTCTAATACTCTTTTCCAAAGTATTTGAGGCAGTATAACAGAATAAATGTTTCATGATGGACTTCATTTTTGTTTTGTCTTCTCCTGGGTCTGTTTCAGACCCTTGCTGGGCAAAAGGGACGCTGAGAAATCATGTTTGGGCTTGGGACCCTTTCCCACCATCTACCAAATGCTGGAGGTTTTTAGTAAGACTCTTGCTAAGAGTTTAGCTCACAGTGGAAGTAGAGGGATGATTTCTGGTGTTCTCATCTATCTCCACAACTTTACTGGTTCTCTTCCCATTGCTTCCCATTGCAAGTGGGAATTTGCTCTGCCCGGTTTCTTCAACTTGACAGGTAGGTGACCCTGATAAGGCGGGACCAGGCCATCCTCCCTCTCCAAATGTCAAGGAATCCCATGATTTTTCCACTAGAAAGGGCAAAACAGGACTGACAATGTCCTGAGAAGAGCATGCAACTGTTGTAGTGCCTTCCTGAAATGAGGGGTTGTGCTGCTACACAAAATAAGCCCTCAAAACAACAGTAGGCATATGCAAAAAGGGTTGACCCAGATAAGAAGTAAAGTGCCCTTCAATACAATCCGTCTTTCAGGGCCATGAGAGTAAGCTCAAAATTCATATATGGCCATATGAATTCAGCTCATTCTCTAAGAAAATTATATACCATAAATTCAAAATGTATAATCATATGCCACAAGAGGAGTGCCACTGTCATATAGTGTCATGTTCACACAGAATTCCTCTTGACATTTCTGCTTCCCACACTCTTTACTGTTTGGGTCTTGTTATACTAACCATTATCCTTCAACTTACACTAGTTAAAGGACTTTTATTCCTCTAAGTCTTTTGTACTTTCCACTTCTGGAGGCATTTTCCTTCAGTATCAAATCTTCTTATAATTCCATTTTAAAGATGAAATTATTTTGAGTTTGAAGATGAAAATGCCAATTTAAAACACATATTCTGAGATATTTTTTTTTAAGAAAGAGAGAGAGATAAAAGAACAAGAATCAGAAGGGGGAAACATGGGTTATTTGTGAAAACACCAAAATTTATTTATTTTTCTAATGAATTGAAACAACACTCCTTTAACACCCTTGACATTGGGGGGAAGGCAAATAGTAAACATAATACTCATTTTTAATGAAGCCGGAAATTACCTTCCTTCTTTTGGTTTCTGATATTATCTTTACTTAATTTTAATTACATTAAACATCTAGCCACAGCTTAAATTTTAAGAACCAAAACAAACAAACAAAAAAATACTATAAAAACTGAGCATGATTCACCAATGTGAGACTACAGAAAAAATATATATATGTATTAAAAGCAAACAGCATAATATGATTTGTAAACTCAAATGTCATCTAGGAAGTCACGTGAAACTGAACATCTCTCATCTGCCATGCTGAGTCTAATTTCTGTTGCAGAAAAATATTGACCAAGAATGATCAGAAGTTTAGGGGGAAAAAAAGATCTTTAAAACTTTTAGCTGTTCACCCCAGATACAAGAACTCTGAAGGGAAATAACATCCCTTAAGAGTATAAAAAAACATATGCAATGAGCAGAGAACTACCATGTTCTTTTTTTTTTTTTTTTTTCAGGTAGAGAAGACAAGGATTAATGGTCTTAAACTGTGCTATGGGTGGGATAGTACAGACATTATAAAAAATGTTTAAATTGTAGCACTACAGAAGCTTGTCTTAAACATGAACAAGTCATGTTATTTTCATAGCTTGATGTAAATGAGCATGCTAACAGCCCCTCTATCAAAAACACTGCAAATATAGTTGACAGTACTTTGAGAAAGGATTTAAAAGGCCACCTCTTGACAACTTCTCTAGGTCTGCATGTTTTTTATGAATAATAAGGTGTCATCATTATTTATGTTCCTCTTTTAAGTACTAGGTCAGTGCTTTCTTCCCTCCTTCACTAAATGTGAGTAGGTTTGTAGAAATTGCTCCCTTTGCCTGTAGTAATCCCTGACAGTTGTAATCCGTATGGAATCTTGGCCATTAAAATTTTATCCAAAACCAAACAAACAACAACTACAACAAAAACATCTTATTCTTGTGTATTTGCCCTTAGTTATGATTAAGTACTGATTCCAGAGAGACTAAGGCAGAGTTGTGTCTGTAAATTGGTTCCAGAGAGACTAAGGTAGAGCTGTGGCTGTAACTAGTAGTGTCAAAGGAGGGAAGATGACCAGAACTGCTGTCCTTGCTTGCCTTTGACTTTTGTGCTCAAAATGGTTTCCATCTGAGCTCCTACATTAATTTTTTGTTTGTTTGCTTGTTTTTGACAAAAGCTAACTGCCCTTTCTTTAGGTAAATATTTTATCCTGTACCCTGATTCAGCAATGGGGTAAAAGTCTTTCTCAGAAGGGTACAGCAGTCCCAGGGGACTTCCCTGAAAATCACTCTGTCACTCTCTGAACAGGACAAATATTTACAGAGGGAGAATATCACAAGCCCACTACATAATAACCTTCCATTTTTTTATTTTTTTTTTTTTATGCTGAAGATCATTTTGGTTTAATCAGGGACTTACGGAAAGTTCATGTTAATACTTCATTAAATACATCCACAGCTCAAGGCCTGTCCAGGGTTTTTCCTGTTTCCAGAAACATGCTCATGCCCCGTGGAAGATGAGGTTCCGAACAGGTGAGGTGTTGCTGCCCTGGGGAGATGCACGAACCAGTGAAGATCTGTGCTAGTCAGTCTGTGGTTTCCTCTTTCTTGATTATATTTTCTTAACATGTAGTTAATAATGACAGACTCAGAAACTACATGGGCTATGCTACCTTCTCTCCTTCTTGTGCTCATCCACTACTACGTTCCAAAATCAGGAGTTTAGGGCAGAGTGAAGAAATCTGAGAATGTGTGGCTGGAGCTCTTACGACATTTCTGTTTGTGGGCTGAAAGTGTTACACAGGGGCTACATTGCCTGTGGTTAACTTATGTAAAATGGATTTTTTTTTTTAACTCATTATTTTACCTTGTTACTCAAATAAATCTTATTTTATACTTAATTAGGAGGCTGGAAATGGATACTTCTGTCAAAGGGCAAACCTCTGAATTTTCTTTTTCATAGAGTGATCTAAGCAGGCTCACCAATAGTAGTTCAATGAATGAAATATATATAAGCATGATCTATCTCGTTTATGTCTTGATTGTATGTAGCTTCGATAACACTAGTTTCACAGTGTTTAAATAAACTCAGTCCATACCATAGTTGCAAGAGCTGTGATGATGCTACTGTGAGTAACCAGGGAGTTTCAAGCCAGCTCAGAAATCCTGATGCCTTCTGCAGCCACTTCAGGAGCTGCAGTATGATTTCCTTTTAAACCAGTGCCATAGCTACCTCCTCAGCTGTATCTAGACACACAGTCAAATTCAAAGGGTTACTCTTAGGGGCTTGGCTTCTCATTCTCAGCAGTAAACAACAAAATTGACACAAAACACACAGTGACTATGACAGAAAGTATAATATGTGGGTTAGCAGGCTGTAGCCATGCTGAGGTCAGTATAGTCTGAGTGCTTCTACCCAAGTTAGCTAGAAGCTAACATGTAAAATACTGCTCACATAGTATTACTGCAAGCAGCATTGGATACAGTCATTTAACACCCATAGGAATGAAGTTTGTGTTGCATATGTATGTATTGGACATTGTCTATATAAATGTGTTCCAGAAGACATTATGGTGATTCACGTTTCCCATGAGGACCAAGGTCTGCTATCATGAAGCTTCTGCCAGCTGCTTAGGGAGAGTTTCAGCCAGCTCTTTCTCTTGACTGGGTAGTAAGTAAGGAACACCACCATTTTGTCCTCACCTCTGGTTCTGTCTTCTGAACTCTCCACCAGCCACTCTGCAGCAAAGTTTCGTGCATCTGAGCCATTGCCTTGACACTAAATATATATTCATCATATATGCCAAGTGCGATAAGATACTGCTCAGCTGTTTAGTCAAACACAATTTAGGATTAGGGTATTAACTCCACAAAATACCAAGTTAGTGATGGGGAAGGGGGAATGGCTTATACATAACTTCTTATGCTACTACTTCCATTGATTTCCACTGAATAAGAAGTTGCTAGTGTTACTCTGATGCTTTCTAAAAAGCAGTAGCTGTTATTAGGATTGTAATAAGACACTAGCCACTAGTTTGACTTTTAATTGTGGCAAGGAGAGAGCGTACAACATATTTATGCAGGTTTAGCTCACGGATGAGATACATTCCTTTCTAAATTGGAAATGTATTTCATGCAAATTCACATAGAATTAATGATAAAGAGGAGAATAATATGATGATCTTTTTCAACTGATATACTTTTGTTACATTGAAAACAACTTTTTGTAAAGATTAATAAGATACCTTCCTCGTGGGTAACTTGAGCTATTTTACAGTCCAAGTTATTTTAGAACCCATTTGGTTTCCATTCTTAACAAACAGTGGAGTTAAAACAATACGCTTTCTTTTGCAATGCCTGCATGACAAGCTTTGGAAGGTCTGTAATCAGTTATTTCACAATCTGAACTCATTAGGGGCTAGTTTAGTTCCTGTTCCTAAAAAATGATAGCTTGGGAATGGTATGCTTTCTTTTGTAATGCCTGCCTAATATGATTTTTAAAATTTAACTGTGCTTCCAAATGACTGGTTTTCTTGTGTTAGCAAGTGGGATTGAACACAATTTCTTCAGCTGGTTAGTGGCCTGCCATGGAAGATATTTTGTGATTTATGTGTATGGAGTAACCAAAGGTTTCTTTCCTCTTCTTCACAACTACAAAGTAACAATGACATAAGAACCTTATCATGAATTATCTGTGAAAATGTAATTAAGTTCTCTTTACTGCAATAGAGTGATTACCCTTTAAATCTGATCCTTACAAGTAATAAAATACAAGCCTCCTCCAGAAATTGTTAACCCCACATGTAAGACGTAGAATTTAAGCATTAGGTCTAGGAAAGTCAAATGTCTCCCCCCCAACCCACCCACCACCCCCAAAAAGAAAAAAAAAAAAAAAAAAGGTGGAAAGGAATGTCTAGGCTGCTTGTTTTTTATTAATATTTTTAATTATTATTATTATTTATTTTCAGTATTTGGAGTGAAATACTTGGATGTCCATCTGAACACAGGCATGAGTGAATGGTTGAATGCTCAGGATGTACACTTTGCCTCTTGTATGATTGTGTTCAGGCCAGTGGTTGCTCAGGCACTCACTTGTTCCTTCAAAGTTAAAAGCTTAAGGAAGATCAAGAAATGATTCTTTCAGTTAGCTGCATTCAGTTTGAAAATCTAAGCAGGTAAAAGTGCTCTTTATTTTTTTATCCTATCCAAATTATCTCAAACATTTCTGTGGTCAGTTAAAAATCAAAATACAATGTTATTCTTTTAAATATATACATATATATATATGTTCTGATAATTAGTATTTCAGTGTATAAATACAACCTGCATAAACTTAATTTTGCCAAATTTTATCAAACTTAACAAGTCATTTCCTGAAAACACAATAAATACTCTTTCTGTCAGAAACATACAATCTGTAAGAGTCCTTTCTGTGAACCAATGGAGGTTTGTAACCATTGGAAACAGACTGAGATCTCTGTTAACAGAGAGGAATTTTACCCTCTAATTTCCTGCTTTATTAGTGAATTTCTCACTCAATTAATTTTAGAAACTCAAAAAGAGAAGCCTGGAAAGTATGGTTTTGTGTGATTAGACTGTCAGCTCAGGCAGCACTTTCGTATGCTTGTCTCTGAAAGAACAATTTGATAGCCTGGTATTAAGTACCACCTGAAGGCAGACAATGGCGTCAAACTCCACATTTTCAAGCCCAGATTTCCTTGGATGTTTAACACTGTCTTGGAGGTGCTCTTGGATGCACGGTGTTGGGGCAGCTGGGGCTAGAGCCTGTCACGAGCCCAAACCTGGACTCAAAATTCTCCAAAGTTCTTGGAATGGCCTGATTTACTAGGCTTACTTGAAATGGAGTTGGACAGATCTTGTTAATCAAAATTGTGTTCATGCTGGAGGAGTACAGAGCAGGAAGGAATAGAAGAGAGTGCCTGATCGTGCTGTTCAGGTGGGGGGCAGATCTGTGTAGTTCACCCTTCTTAAACAAAAGAGATTACACATTTAATTAACAGGTGGCATAAGTGGGTAGCTCAAACATTTTCAGGCTCTCTGCCACAGTGAAATACCTATTTTTTAGGTCAAAACCAGTGAGAAAAACATAAATAAATATGTCACAAACTCAAAAAGAGTTACCTTTTTCATAGTGTTCGGAGTTTGCAGTAGAACGTCTTTGGCAATACACTGAATTCTTTATTCAGTTTGTTTCCTAGAAACAGACCGAGGAGATGCTTCATACTTCTTCATAAATTTCAAGAAAGCCCACATAAGACAGCTGTGAAAATGAGATTTCCAGACAATCAGTATACATGGTACCATACTGATGAACTGGCAAAACTTCAACAAGACTAACATTCACACGTAGAAAAAAAGAAATGGTTTGGGATCCACCAAAACTTCTTTAAGTGCTATTTGGAGGAAGATAATAAAACCTAATTATGTATCACAGCTAAAGGTATGAAGAAAAATGTGGTTTTGATGTTTCCATATTTATTCAAAAATTTCCTAGAAAATTTTTACTGGCAAACCAAATATGATGCTGGGATGTTGAGAAAGACCAATGACAAAATCCTTTCAGAGGAGTGTGCAACTTGCCATGGAATGTAATTTTCTTCCTCATCTCAGGAAGAGAAAGAAGTACTTTCTGATGTAAGGGATAGAAGGTGGCTGCTCTGAATCCAGAGAATCCAGGCTTGTGTTCAAAACACAGACTAAAAAGCAGGAAATTGTTCTTGAATATTGCCTCGCTGGAGCTTTAGAAACACTAAATGTGGCTTGGGAGCCTGAGAACCATGCAGACATAGAAAGAATAATTTAGATAAAAGCAGTGCTGGCAGAAAAGGACACAAGAAAAAGTGAACAATCTTGAGGAGAATCTTGATGGAGCAATCTAAAGCAGGAACACCAAACCAGGTCATCGAAGTTTATGAGTAAAATAGTTGGCCCTCTTGATTTCCTTTAGACTTCAGTAAAAAGATGATTAGAGAGTTAGAGCACTTCTCCTACAAAGCCAAGCCGAGGGAGTTGGGGTTATTCAGCTTGGAGAAGAGAAGGTCCTGGAGAGACCATATAGTTGCCTTCCAATACCTACAGGGGGGCCACAGGAAAGCTGAGGAGAGACTATCAAGGAGTGTGGTGATAGGACAAAGGAAAATGTTTTTGAAGTAATAGAGGGGAGATTTAGATTAGATATACAGAAAAAAATCTTCACTAGGAGGGTGGTGAGACATTGGAACAGATTGCCCTGAGAAGCTGTGGATGGCCGCTCCCTGGAAGTGTACAAGACTGGGCAGGCTGGGGCTCTGAGCAACCTGGTCTAGTGAAAGGTGTTCCTACCCATGGCATGGGGGTTGGAAGTAGATGGTCTTGAAGATCAATAAAGGTGACATTACAGTGTGTGTATGACAAAGGCCACTGGAGCAGGAAGAACAAGCAGATGAATACCTCTGCGGACAGGAAGGAGCAACTTCATGTTCACAGGTCCTGGTCCTCATGGGAGACTTCAACCACACCAGTATCTGCTGGAGGCACACACAAAAGGGTATAATCAATCTAAGAGGCTCCTGAATTGCATTAATGATAACTTCCTTCTCCGACTGATAGAGGAACCAACAAGGAGAGGTATTCTGCTGGACCTTCTACTAACCACCACCATGTGGCTTATTGAGAATGTGAAGGTCAAAGGCAGCCTAGGCTGCAATGACCATGAGGTTGTGGAGTTCAGGATCCTGAAGGCAGGGAGAAAAAGCAAACTCAAAACCCTGGACATCAGGAAAATAGATTTTGGTTTCTTCAAAGATCTCCTTGGAAGATTACTGTAGAATAAGGCTCTAGTGATAGGAGGGGCCCAAGGAAGCTGGTTAATATTCAAGATTCACCTCTTCCAAGCTCAGAAGAGGTCCATCCCAACAGAGAGGAAGTCAGGCAAAAAATGCCAGGAGTTCTATGTGAACAAACAAGGAGCACCAGGCCAAACTCAAACAGAAAAATGAAGCATAGGAAGAGTAGACGCAGGGACAGGTAATCTGGGAAGAATACAGAGACATTGCCCGAATATTCAGGGATGAGGTTATAAAAGCTAGACCCCAGCTGGAATGGAATCTGACCAAGGACATCAAAGGCAACAAGAAGGGCTTCTGTATGTACATATGTACTGGGTCTGGCTGGGATGGAGTTAACTTTCCCTGCAGCAGCCCATACAGTGTGTTGCTCTGCACTTGTAGCTAGAACAGCACTGGTATCACACCAGTGTTGTGTCTACTGCTGAGCAATACTGGCACCACATCAGGACTCCCTCCAAACCCCCGAAGAGCCAGCAGGCTGGGGGTGGGTAAAAGGTGGGGAGGGAACATCACCAGGACAGCTGACCTAAATCAACCAAAGGGATATTCCATGCCATATGGTGTCACATTCAGCAATAAAAGGTGGAAAAAGGGAAAGAGAAGGGAGGGATGGGCTCTCATTACGAAAATATCTGTCCTCCCAAACAACAACTATGTGTATTGAGGCCCTGCTTCCAGGACATGGTCAAGCATTGCTCGTTGGTGGGAAGTAGATTAATTTGTTTCCTCTCTCTCTCTGTGCTTCCACAAGGCCTTTGCTTGGTTGTTTTGTTTGTTTGTTTGTTTGTTTTGTTCCTCCTCCCCTTTTTTCTTTAGTTAAATTACTTAATTTTCCCTTAATAATAGTCTTCCCTTAATAAATATTTATTAATATTTTATATTAACAAATATTTTTTCTTTAATTAAATTACCCTTACCTCAACGCTTGATTTTTTTTTCCTTTTCTTCTTCCTTTCCTCTTCTGAGGAGGGGGAGTGAGAGGTTGTGGTGCAGTTCAGCTGCCTAGCAAGGTAAAACCACCACAACATAGATGGCAAAAGGAAGACTCAGGAAAATGGAGGCCTACTGCTGAAGGAGATGCAGGACATGGGAATGGCTGAGGTACTGAATGCTTTCTTTGCTTCAGTCTTTACTAGCTAGACCAGCCTTCAGGAATCCCAGGCCCCATAGACCTGGGGCAAGGAAGATGTACCCTTGGACAAGGGATCAGGTGAGGAAATACTCAAGCAAGCTGGGAATACATAAATCAATGGGTCCTGATGGAATGCACTTATAGGTACTGAGGGAGTTGGCAAATGTTATTGTGAGGCTACTCTGGAAAACTGTTGATAGGTCATAGTGCCTGAAGACTGGAGGAAAGCAAATGTCACTCCTAACTTCAAAAAAGTCAAAGGAGACCCATGGAAGTACAGGCCGATAAGCCTCACCTTGATCCCTGGGAAAGTGATGGAGCAGCTAATCCTGAAAAACATTTCCAGGCACACAAATTTTAAGAAAATCATCAGGATAGTCAGCATGGATTCATCAAGGAGAAGTCATGCTTGGCCAAATAGAGAATCTTCTACAATTAAGTGACCTGCCTGTTAGATGATGAGAGAGCAGTGGATATTGTCTACCGTGTATTTAGTAAGACCTTTTACACTGTGCACCGTAAGATCCTCATAGACAGGCTGGTGATGAATGTCCTGGATGGGCAGACAGTGTGGTGGGTGGAAAACACATTGAACAGTTGTACCCATAAGGTGGTGATCAGTTGCATAAAGCTTAGAGTCCAGTAACCACCCTCAGTGGTGTACATCAGGAGTCAGTACTGGGTCCTGTCTTATTTAACATCTTCATTAATGAGCTGGACAATGGGGTAAAGTGTATCCTCAGCAAGTTGGCAGATGACACAAAACTGGGAAAAGTAGCTGACATACCAGAGGGCCATGCCACCATCCAGTGGGATGTGGACAGTTTGGAGAAATGGGCAGACCAGAACATCATGAAATTCAAAAAGGGGAAGTGGAAAGTCCTGCACCTGGGGAGGAACAACCCCAGGCACTAGGACATGCTGGGGCTACCCAGCTGGAAACAGCTTTGCAGAAAAGCCACTGAGGACCCTGGTAAACATGAAGCTGAACTTCAACCAGCAGTGTGCCCTTGCTACTAAGAAGGCTAATGGTGTTCTTTAGTGACATTAGGCAAAGAACTCCTGGCAGATCGAGGGAGGTGATCCTTCCCCTCTACTCAGCAATGGTGAAACCACACCTGGAGTACTGTGTCTAGTTCTGACTCTCCCAGTACAAGAGGGTCATTCTGTCTAAGGAAGGACCATGGAGATGATGAAGGGACTGGAGCATCACTACTGTGAGGAAAGGCTGTGAGAGCTGGGACTGTTCAGACTGGAGAAGAGGAGACTCGAGGGGGTTCTCATCAATATAAATTCATAAGCCAGGTATACAAATATCTGAAGGGAGAGTGCAAAGAGGATGGAGCCAGGCTCTTTTCAGTGGTGCCCAGTATCAGAGGCAATGGACACAAAATGAAAGACAGGAGGTTCCCTCTGAACATCTCAAAGCGCTTCCCTATTATGAGGGTGATGGAGCACTGGAATAGGTTGCCAAGAGATGTTGTGAGTTACCCTCCTTGGAGGTAATCAAATACACACTGGGCATGGTCCTGGGCAACCTGCTCTAGGTGACCCTCCTTAAACAGGCAGGGGGGACCAGATGTCCTCTAGAGGTTCCTGCCAACCCTGACCATTCTGTGATTCTGTACAGGAAATTGAGCAAGATGAGAAGATTTCTGAAGTTTCTGTTTGGTAGAAATACGCTAACAGGACATGAAATCTAAATCACATAGTTATGTTTCCAAATAATTTCAGATCTGCAAACAACTTTGAAAGTCAGCTTTATAGTTCGACTGAAAAAAGATGGGTAGAGTTGGAATAAGGTATGACAATAACCTGTAAACTGAGAAATTTTAAAAATGAATTTCCCTTTTTTTTTTTTCTTTGACTCTTGAAGTTATAAATATGAGCACATTGCACTGGGAAAAAAAAAATAACACAGAACAAACAAACAAAAAAACAGTATATAAATTTAAAGTCTCTGCTGTGTATCTTTCCCATTAAAATACATTACTTTCTGGCTTACATTTGTTCTTACTTAGAAGTTGAATTATTAAAACCAAATGTTGTACTTCTATGTATTAATGCTTCACTTACACTACTGCACTCCATACACCATGATGGTAACCTTTATATTAATCCTTCCAAAGACTATTTTTTAAGAATGTTTCTGCCTGCTTATTTTATTTTATTACCTTTCTGTTTCAAGACTTTGTGTGTACACAGAATATATGAAGATCAGACTGAATTTCAGTTTCTAGTCTCTCTTTTTTTCCTTCCCTCCCCTCCCCCCCAACAAAGGAGTATTCTGAACTGAAGAGCTAAGGTCTGTTATCAGTCAGGGCTATCCTTGTGTGACTATTTGTATGGTGCAGTAAGCATGTGAAGTAACTGCTTGATGTGGTGTCTCAGGTAGAAAGGTCCCCTCCAGTCCTACAGACCACAGCTTTGCTGCTTCTCCATCTATTTCCAAGCACAAATACAGGCTGGGTGATGAGTTGGTTGAGAGCAGCCCTAAGGAGAAGGACTTGGCGGTACAGGTGGATGAAAAACTGAACATGGGCCAACAATGTGTGCTTGCAGCTCAGAAAGACATCTGTATCGTGAGCTGCATCAAAAGAAACATGACCATCATGTTGACTGCCCACATCTTAAGGATGTGGAGCTCTTGGAACAGGTCCAGAGGAGCGCCACTAAGATGATCAGAGGGCTGGAGCACCTCTCCTATGCAGAAAGGTTGAAGGAACTGGGCTTATTTAGCTTGGAGAAGAGAAGGCTTCAGGGAGACCTCACTGCAGCCTTCCAGTACTTGAAGGCAGCGTATAAACAGGAGGGGGAACGCCTGTTTACATGTGTTGATAGTGATAGGACAAGGGGGAATGGTTTTAAACTAAGACAGAGGAGATTTAGGTTAGAAATTAGGAGAAAGTTTTTCATTCAGGGGGTGGTGAGGCACTGGAACAGGTTGCCCAGGGAGGTTGTGGATGCCCCATTGCTGGAAGCATTCAAGGCCAGGCTGGATGCGGCTCTGGGCAGCCCGTCCTAACGGTTGGCAGCCCTGCCCAGAGCAGGGGGGTTGAAACTAGATGATCTTTAAGGTCCTTTTCAACTCAGGCCATTCTATGTTCAGGGAATTGATTCTACCTCTTTACTCTGATCTTGTGAGACCCCACCTGGAGCACTGCATTCAGCTCTGGGGTCCCCAACAAAATGACATGGATATATTAGAGCAGGTACAGAGGAGGGCCATGAGGATGATCAGAGGGCTGGAGCACCTCTCCTGCAAAGACAGGCTGAGGGAGTTGAGGTTGTTCAACTTTGAGAAGAGAAGGCTCTGTGGAGACTTTACAATGGCCTTCAAGTGTTTAAAAGAGGGCCTACAGGAAAGCTGTTGAGGAACTCTTTGTCTGGGAGTGTAGTGATAGGAAAATGGGAAATGATTTTAAAGTAAAAGACAAGAGATTTAGATTAGATACCTAGAAGGAGCTGAGGGTGGTGAGGCACTGGAATAGGTTGCCCAGAGGAGCTGTGGATGCCCCATCCTTGGCAGTGTACAAGGCTGGGCAAGATGGAATTACAGGCAACCTGGTCTAGTGGAATGTGTCCCCACCCATGGCAGGTAGGTTGGAACCAGATTGTCTTGAAGGTCTCTTCAACCCAAACCATGCTATGATTCTATGATTCCCACAACTAGAAAATCCATGCTGGAGTTGGAAAGCAGTCTTGATCAATTTCTTGCCACATACCACACAGGGAACCCAGTCTCACCAGAGCAAAAGAATAATGGGATCAGTTCCTTTCATCACATAAAAGGCTGGCTGTGTGCATATGTCCATGTAGAGGGCTTTACACACTTCTCCAAAGAGGCCTTGAAAGCATTTGGGATGTAGGCTGCCAACTCACAAATAACTTTAGCTTTGAGATGCCAGGATGAGTAGGATCCAGCTGCTAATGGTTTTCATCAAGAAGCATGAATAGAGATAGATTTGGACAAGTACACACACGTTGCACAGCAGCAACCCTTTTGAACCTTCCATCCACAGCTGTGAGAACTATTTCCCCCACTGGGCTACGTCTGCCATGAGCCAGCTCCCACCCACTGACAGGGCCGGCTTTCAAATCCTTCTCAGTCCCTGTGTCCTATAAACTGGCATGGGGCAGCTGAATTTCGACAAACACTTGGCTTTTAATCTCCTGGAGGTCTGGGTAGGGCTCCAGGCCGTGGCGCTGGGCAGAGAACATGGCTGCCCTCCCCAGGGCACAGGCCAGCAGCCCACCTTGCTGCTGCCAGCCAGGCCTCCCTAGACCACCTCCTGCCAGGTGCAGCCATGGGCTGCGGCTTCCCCAGGCTGTCTGGTGACCACGAGGCAGCACTAGGTGCACATCCAAGGCCATGAGGTACACAGAGTCTGTAATGTTAATTGGGATGCTACAAGGAAGACTTCTGGGCAGGGAGCGAATGTCCCTGGAGCAGGCGAGAGCTGAGCAGTGGCACTGAGGGCTACATTTCTGGGTGGAAGTACTTTAAAAGAGAAGTACAGTGAGAGGTAGACATGCTCCTGGTCCTAGGTAATGGGAATTTCCATTTTATTTACCTGAGGCTGTCCTGCATCTATCTATTACGGTGCCTAGTGATCTCTCCTGCCAAAATACAATTCATTGTTACTTACACAGAGCAGATATCTGGCACACTGCTCTTTTCAGAGTGACGAAGGAGAGAAAATTCAACTAAATGACGTGTTTCTTCAATAATATGTAAAACATTGTAGCTCGGTAGAAAACTATTCAGATGGTTATGAAGAAGGTTAATTCTGATCAATTCTGCAGTCCTAGAAGTACCACAGCTTAACCACACTTCATTTTGAATGGTCCAGTACTGGAGAGACCTGGTCCGAATTTTTAACAAATCAACACAAAGGCACTGCTTGACAACACCCTGCTTCAGTCAGGCATGGCAAGAAACTGTTTTGTAGCAAGCTGTTTCTAGGATTAAAATTAGGGTGCTCTCTGTCATGAATGTGATATAGTGGTATTATTATTGCTTAACTTTGAGCTTATCTCCTCATTCAGTCACTTGTGACCTAAATAATCTACATTCTTTGCTCATTCCTCTGAGAAAAAGTCTTACAAGTTCATCTCTCTCTTTGCAGTTGCCTTAAATTACACTGACAATGTCAAATACAAAGTAAGTTTTGTTCCTGGTCCTGTTATATGTAACAGAAATATGTTCCTGTTAAACAGCGTGCAACTGAAATGTTCAAAATTGTTTTAGAAAAGGGTCACAGCACAAAGCTGAAGTAAAAAACAAAGTGCATGGAAGAGCAAATAAAGGAGAAGAAACATGCTACTGCAGTTTTACTGTTGTTGCTGCTGTTGTTTTAAGATGATCAGTTGGGATGAAAAATGAAAAGTTGTTTAGTAACCAGTGTTTCCGGTTGGATGAATTTTGACCTGCTCCAAAAGCTGTGGATCATGTGTCTGCTCAATGGCAAGGATGTACTTTCAGTTTCACTTCTTTCAACAGCAGTGAGACAGACTTTCTCAAGAATTCACAATTATTAATTCAACTTGCTACATAAGGGCCTCGGGGTTTCCTCCCTGACAAACCACATCGATAATCCAACTGTGTTTCTACTGAAATAATTCTCGAATGAGAAAAGCCGCAGATATGTTAGTTGCAAATATGTTAGTGGAATATTTCAGACTCATGGAACCGGTGTGTCCTGACTAGTCATTGCTAGTTGGAAAATTTTTATCTAACCTAGACAAATTTGGCTATAAATCCAGAGTTTGGAGTAAACAATGATTGAAGAGTAAAAGGTCTGTTGAGTTTCCCAACTCTGCTTTGGTGATTTTAAAAAAGTTTCACACACAGTCAGGCATATCCAGTGGTAATGACGGACAGCGGATACATGTTCTAATGCAAGGCAGGTTCGTCGCATTCCTGCTGTGGCTGGGACTTATTTTGTTACCAGTCTAAAGTGGTTTCTTCCATTTGTTGAGATTTTGTGTGCATGCTAGACTTGACTGGAGCATTTTCAGGTACTCATTTTCTATTTCTCCTGTAATACTACATCTTGAAGAGCAGGGAAAGCAAGTCACCACGTAAATATAATAAATCTGAGGAGGAAAAATGACTGAGTTAAACTGGAGTACTACTGAAGGAAAGGGGTAATAAAATAACAACACTGTTGTAATGACCAATAATTAATTCATGAACTTATTAGCATTAAACATGTTAATAAGGTATCAGCAAGCAAGATTAAAGTACAACTTTAAATGAGCTGAGAAACTCATTAATTATTACATAGTTATAATTCTGATATTAGAGCATTTGTGAACCTGATTATATGCAACTGATGTCTTAAGACATTTGTTTAGAGTTTCTTATGGGATCTCAGAAGATGAGGGATGGGAGAAAGCAGAGGAGTTAGAATGTGGGTAAGAAGGAAAGGTGTAACTTGAAAATAAGCATTTAAATGTGGACTTGGAAATGCTTGGGACAAGTTAGGAATAGAAAGGTAAAAGACAGAGGCTGACACTAAAAATATGGAGGCAGAAGATGGCTGTACAAATGAAATGGAGATGGCAACAGAATGGGGGTGGCAGGGAGTAGGACAGAAGGGAGAAAGATATTTAACCCACAGACTGTGATCCTTCAGGAGATCTAATATTAATCACAAGTGCACTGAATCTTTGCTGTCCTCTTCTGGCAGCAAAACAGTGTGACAACTCTTGGGAATGTGTATTTTCCTCCTTCTACTTTCTACCTGACACTTTCTACCTGACTGTCCTGCAAAGAGAATGATAGGTCCCCACTTCTATGATTAGTCAGCCTAGACAGAAGGAATCTCAGATGAAAATCTGGATCCTGCCAAAGCAACGTAACAGTCAGTTTGACTCCTGGTGCTGAAGGTTCTCCTCCTGAAAGGTTTTCACTTTGCTTAAGAGACAGGTAATTTTAGAAACCATTTACCCTGAGAATAATATTAAGAGCAATGTATGGAGTTCTTAAAAGAGAGGATGTGCCACCTATCATGTGGTGGGACTTGAAAGTTGAATCCTGGACTTTTCCATGTGCTGCATGGAAGCCAACAGCATTAGGAGACTTGGGAGAAAGATACTCTATATTCATCTCAGACCTAAGTTGCACTGCTGTGCAGATACTCTAGTCAGCAGCTATCAGCATCAATATCAACAAGGACTATTAGATCAAAAGGGTTAGATTTATTATTATTATTATTATTGTTGTTGTTGTTGTTGTTGTGATTATTATTGTTGTTTTTATTTAGTAATGCAGACATGCTCCTGTGTTTTGCTGACAAGTCTTTCGATCTCTGGGGAGAGCTGAGGTATACCAAGTGACAACAAGTGCTGCGATGCTATCTCAGAGCTGTTTTGTTCATTGCCAGCCGCCAGCCAGCCTTGGGTGCTCATGAGTGGGATATGCATGCATCTCCAGAGTGGCATGTGGAGGCTCTCACCAGCATTCAGATGCTACTTGTGCTCAAGAAGGTAGGCTTCTACACAGGCATAGGGACAAACAGACAGGTTTGTGTGCCTAAGACCAGGAAGACCAGGATCCAGGCGTCAGATGGGAATGTGAAAAAAAATGTGGCCAACATTTTGAATTTCCATTATGTTGGAAATGACAATACTTAAAAACAAAAACAAAAACAAAACAAACAAACGAACAAAGTCATTTCCTCAGAAAAGAAATTCTAAAGTAAACTGTATCAACAAAAACAAATTTAAAAAGTGAGACCATTGTGTATTTACCCCCAAGCTGTGCACACGACAATCATATAATGGTTTGAGTTGCAAGGGACCTTTAAAGACCATCTAGTTCAACACCCCTGCCATCACTAGATCAGGTTGCCCAAAGCCCTGTCCAGCCTGACTTCTGAACACTTGAGAGGTATCTCTAGTATAGCCTTCAGCTTTGCTGAGTATGGGACTCTCAGAGAGGGCATTTTTGGTGAGCTGGCTGCATGTTGTCATCAGTGGTCAGATAGTGCTGAGTATCACAGCAGAGTGCAGTGCCCTCTGTGATGGCAAAGTTGCCAGCAGAGAACTCTTCTACCCTATCCAGACCCACAAAAACAGCAACCAGTGTTTGCCCAGCCAGATGGATCTCATACAGCTCCTGCCAAGGGTGGGCAGGACACAGACAGGCTGTATACACCTGCATGGCCCGGGGCAGCCTACCATGGGCTCCTGGGCTGTGACACATGCTCTGCATGTTCTCAAGCACCAACCCATTTCCTTCCCATCTCCCGGACTTCACTTGGGTAATCACCATTTCCCTCCACGTCTCCTCACCAAGTACATAATTTCATAATTTAAGAAATTCCCAAATCCTACACCCCCAAAGTATAATTACGTTAAGATCCTGTGTATGACTGGCATTTCTGCAGCAGAGAGGTGTTTTAGGCAGGAACATATTGCTCATGTGTACAAAAAAATGTGTAAGGTTTGCCTTTCAGTTACATGTACTAAGATGTAACAATCAAAAACTGGCTCAGGAAATACAAATCAGACTGATGAATTATAATGCCAGTAATATTAATAATATTGATCAGAAATGCCTACTGAAGCCAATGACTTCTCGTTCGCTTCAAAATTCCTCTCCCACTGGGGGCTGGCAGCAGTCCTGCCCGCACAGATATCATCTTGACCTGCAGCAAAGTAGCAACAGATATTTCTCAATCCCATTTTACCACTGCTCAAGCATGGTTGCAAATGTGGTATCTTCAAGACAGGACAGGACTGCCAAGCAACAGGCATTAGGGAAGAAAGTGCTACAAGGCTCAATAAAAAAATAAATAAATAAAATAAATAGAATCTTGTATTATTTCTCTTAATGGAAGCTGCTTGCAAATCCCTCAAATTTGGCCAACTGCCCAGGTCAAAAGCTGCTGTCAGAAGTGAGACCGCAGGATTATTATGTCTGGAGCAAGTAAAAGTTAAAAGTTTTGGAGTGCTTGAATTATAAATATGCACAGATTGTTTTGAAATTTTTCCCCCCACCTTTCTGACGCATATCACAGTATCTCAATGCATACCTCTTTGGAAATTAATAAAATAATAATAAAAAAATATATATCATTTGCTACTTCTCCTCCCATCTGCCTGATCCGAGACCTGGGCAGGGAGGCAGAAGCTGGCTGGGCTGCAGGGTGAGGAGATGAAGAAAAAGAGAGGGAGGTCACTCAGGATGATTGCTGAGTGGAAACTAGAGACCACATGAATGGCTGACTTGCTATTTACTTACAGGACTTTTCAAATCCAATAAATAAATAAATAAGGTGGTTAAAGAAAAAGAAGTGGAATCCTTGTTTCTTAATAGTCTTTCATTTGAACTTAATTAGAAACATGTTTTCAATGTCCAATAGTCTTTTGCAGGCATATACATTTCTGGTTCCTTTAAAAAATACATTTCTCATTTGCTGATCTGATTATGTTGCCAGAGTCTGCTGCAGCTTTGCTCTGCTCTTAACTGCAGAGACACACACGCAGTAGATAAAACCATGTGTGTATTAATAGTGATGGAAGAGAGTTTTCAGCCCAGTATTGCTTGTATTAAAACTGAAACAAGCTGTAAGCTTTAACTATTCCCGGGACTACTGCACCACGTTTAGTAAGGGCAAATAAGCACCTTTATTAACAGGTTTATTGTGTTTATCCGTTTAGTAAAGACAAATAAACAATAGAAAGTAACAAATAAGATTTTCTTTGTCCTGAATTGCATCCTTAGATGAGCATTACACTGACTCCATGGCAGGAACAGGCTGTTTGTCAGTTATTCTGCTGGCTTTCATGAATACAACAAAAAAAGTACACCTAAAAATGAATTCCTTTACGCTAGGTTGCACATTCATTTGTGATGCTGTAAAATGAGAAATACAAAGCTATTTAGAGAAAATGAATTTTATCAGTATATTAACTGATAACTTATTAAAGTTTATTAAAGCTGATTAACAGCATCAGACAAGAAGTCCTGGAGCAAGATGAAGGCACATGAGTTTGCGAGTAAATAAAAAGCCCAACAGCTTCTGGAATAGGTGAACAAGACATCCTTTAGGAAAATGAGGTTTTGTTGGTTTGCTTGGCAGCTCTGGGAGAGCGTGAAACGCAGGTACCCCAACAGATGTGCACAGTGCCAGCTGGTGAAGGACTAGGCACGGCTGGTTTCATGAAAAGGCAAAATTCTTGGCGTGTGCCACCTGCATTTGGGTCTCGGCAGCGCCATGCCCAAATACTGGCCCCTCTCTCAGATGCCCCCTGCGCGCTGCCGAGCCTCGGCGCACCGGCTTTGCACCTCAGTGAGCGCAACAGATTTTAAGACGGCGACTTGAAGACGTGGGCTTTCACGGGAATTAGGTTTATCCCCGCACCTCTACGAGCGGTGGCACACAGCCACGCTTTAATCCGGCCATTCCAGGTCCCCCACGGCCAGGCGACAGCCCTGCACACCCTGCCCGCTCCGAGACCGGGCAGGGATGGAGGCAGCAGCCGTCGGGGCTGCGGGGAGAGGGGCGGGAAGAAGACGAGAGGGAGGGCACTCGAGCGTGCAGCCACGACACAGGGATTAATCGTTTTTGGCCCGTCCCCAGCTCCGAGGGCCAAAAAAAAATGCCCTCCCTCCCACGGCGGTGGCAGTCCTCTTGGGTTTCCCTAATGAGTCACGCCGGAGAGGCATTCCCCGAGAGAAAAAAATAAACAAATAATTAAAAAAAGGCTTTACCCGAAACCGAGATAAGGCTGCCTCTAAACCCTTCGCCGCGGTGCCCTCGGCTGGCACCGCTCCCACCGCGGCGCTGCCGGCGGGCATCCCGGGGCACTTTCACTGACCCCCTGCGGCGGGACCAGGAGCAATCGCACCACCCAAAAGCAGAAAACACCTGCACGGGCTGCCCGCCCCTCTCCCCGACCGGGGTCCTGAGCCGGCCGGCTGCCCTCAGGGGTGCGCATCCTGCAGCCTGCGAGGGAGAAGGGTCTCCCCGGGGGAAGCGGCTGGGGAGGGAGAAAGGGGGAAAAGGGCTAGGATAGAGGAGGAAAAGGGCCAGGCAAGACGGAGAAAAGCTCTAGGCGAGACGGGGAAACGAGCGCTCGCCAGCATCGCAAAGCGATGCGCTGAAACGTGCCGCCGAGAGCACATCGCGGCGGGCGTGAGCGCCTGCCCCGGGCGGTCCACCCGCGTCGTGTGTCGCCTGAGCGACAATATCGCAACTGCCAGCCCTGGAGGTAGGCTCCACGCCGCTGCTGGCTGCGTTGTCCCCACTCATTTCGGGCGGGATCGGCTGCCGTGGAGTGTTTTTTTTTTTTTTTTTTTTTCCCTTTGGTTTGTTTAGGTTTGGGTTTAGATGCTGCGGTCGGTTGTTATTTATTATCCCGTGTTTCTTTTCGGATCGGTGACACAGCTTCGAGTCTGAATATTTATTATTTACAGTTCTGGAAAGAGGTGCATGAGACGTCCCAGTGAGCCCCGGTTATGGAATTGGAAACCATCATTTCCGTAGGCGTACAGGTACATATATGAAGCCAGCAACGATCTGAAGCCCAGCAGGAGAAAAACAACGTGTAAAGACACCATGGATAATCACAAGGGTAACCAATCAGTTTTTCTACTGCTCCCGAGGCACCGGCATCCCTCTCTTCAAATCTGTCCTCCGTGCCCTGTCGGGTCACGTAGCGGTGCAGGAGAATTAACCTCTGGCTTTTTCTTATGCAGTCTTCTGTGGCTTCATCATCTTTCTTCAGATCGCCGACTTATCGCGGGAGTCCGCCTACAATTTCAGCCTCTGTAACCACGACGAGATACGGGAGGATCTCCTAAACGTTTTGGATGCGCACATGACCTTAAACGAGGTTGGTGGTTTCTCTGGTGGCATCGGAGGGAAACTCGGTACGGCACTGCCTTCACGATTTTATCCTTGACCGCCGGCAGCTACTTTCTGAAAATCTCGATTAGCAAGCCGGGAGTTGGCTAGTTTAGTAAGCTGGTGCATGTGAACAGGACGGGGAAATTATCTCCTACTCTCCTCCTCCGGCGACCTCCCTAGAGTGTGCGCTGAAGCTGGGACTGGCAGGGACGGAGAGCAGGAGCCCGGGCGGCTGCTGCCAGAGCGCTACCTGACCCTTCCCGGAGCCTTGCAGACCCCTAGGACTGAAAAGCCGCTTGTGTAATACCGCACCGACGGCGAAGACGGTTTCACGGTCGCAAAGGTGATCAGCGGTTTAGAAAGCCTCGCGGATCGTTTGCGCGCACAGACAGTGCTTAGCAAGGAGACCAGGCTGCGGCTCTGCGGCAAGAGAGCGGGCTCCCGTCCCGCACGGCGGCCCGGCACCGGCGGCACCGGAGGCACCGTCTGCCGCCGCCGCCCCGCTCCGCTCCCACGGCGGCCCCGGGGTGCGGGCGCCCGCCGTCGAGGGGCGGCGGCGTTAAGGGGCACCCCCCGTTTTGTTGTCTCCCTCCAGGGGCTACAGCTCGATTTTCACACCTGCGAGGACGCGCCCGAGGGGCCGGAGCAGTCCGAGGTTCGCCAGGGTGAACGCAGCCCCCCGACGGCTAGGTGGCATTCCCTTTCCGTGAAAAAAAAAAAAAAGGCGAAAGCACACCAAAAAAAAAAAAAAAGGAATGGGGGGGGGAGAGGGAATAGGGGAGAGAGAGGATGGGGGAAAGGGCATGAAAAAGAGGGGAAGAAAGGGAGGGGGAAATGGGGGGGGAAATAAGGAGGGGAATGGGGGGGAAGGAAAAAGGGAGAAGGAAGGGGGGAGACGGAAGGAGGGAGAAGAAAAGGGGGAGAAGAAAGGGGGGAGAATGAAGGAGGGGAGAAAAAGGCGGGGAAAGGGGGGGGAGGAAAGGGGGGAAAAGTGGGGGGAAGAAAGAGGAGAATAAGGGGGGGAGAAAGGGGGAAGAAGGAAGGGGGGAGAAGGAAGGGGGGAGAATAAGAGGGGGAGAAAAGGGGGAGAAGAACAGGGGGAGAAGAAAGGGTGCAGAAGGGGAAAACGGGGGGCGAAAAGTGGGAGGAGAGGGCGGGGACGGGGAACAGGGTGGGGATACAAGGGCGCTGGGGGCCGGGACCTGCGCTGGGGCGGCGCCGGCGGAGCAGGGCGAGCGCGGGGGGCCGCGGCCCGACGGCTGCACGCTGCCGCCCCGCCCGCCCCGCCGGGGCCGGTGCCCGGTTCTTGGTTCCCGGTGCTCGGTTCCCGGTGCGGCCGCTGACAGCCGTGTGCCCGCAGGGCTGGCTCCGAGCGCAGCGGGAGGGCCGCCTGCTGCAGTGCGTCCTCGACGGGGCGCGGGGCTGCGGCGGCCGGGGGCTGTGGCCCAGCACGCTGCGGGTCGTGCAGCGCAACTGCCGCGGGTACCGCCCGCCCCAGGTGGGTGCCGGGGTCCCGGGACGGGCCGTGCCGAGCCGGGCTGAGCCGAGCCGAGCCGGTCCGAGCCGTGCCGGTCTAACGGCGCTGTGCTGCAGGGGTGGCGGCGCGGCGCGGCGGCGCCCCGGGAGGCCGTGGCCGGAGGAGGGCTGTGCGACGATGGCAAGGTGCGGGAGCTGCTGGCCGTGTGGAGGAGCTACATGAACTTGGCGTAGGCAGCGCCGCTGCCCTGCGGCGTGTCCCCGTGTGCTGCCACTATTTTAAAATGTTTTTATTATTTTTTTTTCAAAGTATGTGTATTTTTATTTTAATGTATGTGTGTCCTTTTTACGTTTTCTTATTTTTATGTTTTTGTTTTCCTCCCCCTCCGGACCTACTATTTATTGCTATGCAACCACCGCACCGACCCCCCTCTCTCATCTTTAATTTATTAACGAAAAAACACACACACACCGACCGACCCTCCTCACGACGCCTTTTAAAGGAGATTATTTTCAGAATTAAACGCCTTTTTTTTCCCACCACCCGCCCCGCGGCCCCGATGTGTGTCTCTGAGCCGGGGGGGGGGGGGGGGGCGCGGGAGAAGGGGGGAGGGGAACTGCGGGCGTGCCGGAACTCATCTCCCGCAGCCGCGGTGCGCCGGGGAGCGCTTTGCGCGGCGTACGGCCCGGGGGCCCGCGTGCCCGGCCGGAAGCGCGCAGACATTTCCTGGCGGCGAGCGGCGGCCGTGTGTGGCAGATGGCGGCGGGCGGAGGTGGTGGCGGGGTCGGCGGTGGGGGGCTGTTTGCAGGGTTCCGCGCCCTCGGCCGCTACTCCGGCCACGTCCCGCACGTCCTGCGCTACCACGGCAGGCACCGCGAGTTCTACGTGGCCACGGCCGTGGGGCGCAGCGTGCATACCTACAACGTGAGTGCGGCGGAGTGGGGACGGGGACGGGGACGGGGGGCGGACGGGGGGGGACCGTACGGGAGGCTAGGCCAGGCCAGGCCAGGCCGCGCCGCGCCGCCCGATGAGGCGTCGCCTAGCCGGGATTCGAGCGCCTTGCCGGGCTCCACACGTGCAGGAGCCTTCCCGTGGCTCTACTGACCCCCTCCCCCCTTTTTTTGTCACTATAAAGCCTTTTGTTTTGTCACTGTAAAGCCTTTTTTTTTGTCACTATAAGAGCATTTTCAGTATATCAAAGCAGTAGCAGAACTGAATCAAGTGGTTATGTTGAACAACAGATCATAAACTGTACACGGGGTATATTTTCTTCAGGGGCTTTACGTTAGCTCTTTAGTGATAGCTTCTGTCCGTCGTGAAGTGAGGCGAGTTAATAACATAAGGTGGTTGTAGTGGAAATAATGCAGAACCAGAGATGGGGTGAAAACAAGTCTCCCCAAGCCTTACAAGTTATCTAAATATGTGCTTAGTTTCATGAGCATTAAGATAAAAGCTTCCTGGATTGGTGTCTTAGCATATATTGTCCCCTTCCTTTTGATCTGCTGTTTGCAGATCCCCATGTAGATACTGTTTTAAGATAAATATGTTTTTCTTTCGTGTTCGGCATGCAAATTCCTAATTGCAGCTAGGCTGGTTCCTCGAATGTTGAATTTCTGTTTATTGCAAACTCAGTTTGACATCACTAAAAATGCCGTTTTAACGTTTTCATTGCAGGTGAAGAAGCTCGGTATCGTTGCTGTCAGTAAGTACGCACAGATTGTTCATTCTTCTTTTCTTAACTATAGCTGCACCCATTTCTCAGATCAAAAGGGGAAATTGAATGGTATGCACTTAGGCTGAAGGTGTCTCTGAAAGAGCGCATGCCAAGTTGGAAATAAGATTGCTGCTACAACTGTGATTTAATTCTCTAACCTGGCAAGCCTCCTGTTTTTGTCATTGTGTTCTTCCAGAAGCAGCCACAGGCATTAAAGGAATGAGCAGGGGTCAAAGTTCACTTTTTGATCGCTTTTTGTTGTCTTTATTGCTACTAGAAGGTAGCCATAAAGGCTACCTAAAGGCCTTGGCCACCGTAAGGAAGGTAGCCAAGGTCTTCCTTACAGAAGGAAGATGTATAATTGCAGGATCAGAGCTGCTCTAGATGATACTAAAAGTCCCCACGGTGTTAAAAGATTGTCTGGACTGCTGGGGACAAAGGGTATGAATCAAAGGCTTGACATCCAGTTGGCTGCTGGTAACGTGTCGGAAGCACCCTCAGTGTCAGTGATAGGGCCCCGTGTTGTTCAGTGCCTTCATCAACATCCTGAGGTTCAGTCCACGGAGGTGTTGGAAAATACGGGGAGTGGGCCCACAGAAACCCTGCAGTGTTTGTGAAGGGCAAGCAGAGAATTCTGCACCTGGGACACCACAACATGCCAGGAACTGACTGCGTGCATTGCACCCAGCTGAAAAGTAGCTCGGGTGCCGGGCTGAACGTGGGCCAGTAATGGAGTCACTGTGAGTAAAACAAACACTGTTCTGAGCTACGCTAGTAAGACAGACAGCAGCTCAGGGAAAGCTGCTCTTGCCCTGTACTTAGCGCTGGTGAGACCACACCTGGACTGCGACACCCAGCTCATGTGTTTCCCTCCCACAGCTCTCCCATTTTCTTCAGGAGGGATGTTGAGGAACATGGCCTAAGAAGGGGCATTGAAGTAAATAGACCTGCTTTGTCTGGTGAGGGATAAAATGCAAGGTGACCAAGGACTACTCTATTACCTGAAAGGTAGTTACAAAGATGTCAGAGCTGGATTTGTGGTGGGTAGTAGTAGACAGTGTAAGAAGGGGCAATAGCCACAAATTGCTTCAAAGGGTCAGACTGGTGGTTAGGAAAAACGTCTCTGACTGAAACAAAACTGTACTACAGCGTCCATATTGGGAGGTTTCCTTCCCCAGAAGTTTTCAACACTCAGCCGGTCATAGGTGCAGTTAACCTGAGCTAGTAGTGGTGATAGTCTAGCTTTGGGAAGAACTGAGCAGGAGGATGAACTAGATGACTTCCACCAGCCAACAGTTAGATAATTCAGTGACGCGAATGCTGTAGACCACAAAGTTCTCACACAGATTTCATAAAGCAAAATATTTTTCAGTAACAGCTGACCCCATAATTTGGAGAACTGCCCATCACAAAGCTGTGACTAGAGTTAGAAGCAGTGAATACTTGCAGCTATAAGCAAATAAATGTAACTTGTGTTTTTCAATTGCATAGCCTGTGAAATCTTTTTCAGTGGGCCGTGCTTTCTAACAGTCATTTAAGCTTTTTCTGAGACTGTGATATTAAAATGCAAATCCAGAGATATTAAAATGCAGAATTACGATTGAGAAAATAAATTATGTGCATCCCTGTGTGGTGGTGTTGGTTTTTTGATGTTTTGTGGTTGGTGCTCTGAACTTTTTTGTGAGGGTGTCTAAAACTGTGCTAAGCAGCCTAGCTCACAGCCTGTGTGGAGTACCAGATTTCTGTAAACTGATTACATGCCTAAGTCACTTTGCAGGTGTTACGGGAAGATGTCTAGTGTTGTTCAAACAAATGAAACCTCTTACAGAGTGCAACCTTGTTTATTTTCTTAATACTTCCCTTTTCAGTTCTGTAGCCGTACAGCTAAGTACAAGATTCTTTGTGTCTGATGATAGTTCATAGTACAAAGCAACATTGGCAGAACATTGGCTAGGTGATCATATAATATGCTTGCATCATAGGCATACTCTCTGGTGACTGATTTTTCATCTGGAGTTTCTCTTTAGATTTGTGAAGTGCAGTGATTTGTGATCCTTGTTTGTTTCACTAGACTTAAGAATATTTTTCTGTAGAGTATTTTTTTCAGGTTTCTAGCAAGTAGAACCACAATAGCTTCCTCTCAGTGGTGTTTGGAGCTTAAGCTTTTTTTTTTTTTTTTCATTTGAGCTTATAAAGTAGTTGATCACAATCCTAGGTACTCTTTCAGAACCTGTCAGTAGGTGGGAAGTGAGATACATTCCTAAAGCAGTAAATTGTCTGTCTCTTTAGCTGTGATTAGAAGAAACAGATGCAGGAGTGGGTCACTGGCTTCTGTAAACCAGCAGGTTTGCAGAAAGACGTAAACTGATAGACATTGCTATTTCTGAGCTTTTGGTTTAGAATCTGTTTACAATCCAGTAGGCTGTGGGCTCTGACAATCTGTGGAAGTTATTTTGTAAGCCTTCAAGAAGCTAACATGTGCCTTTACTTACAGTGATAATTCAGTAATTGATGAATTACTGTTTTTTCAAAGAACCACATTGTGATTTATCAATGTAGCACTTACCCTGTTGTTACCAACCGTGATATTCACGGTGGTACTTGCAGTCATCTGAAATTAATGTGTTCTTATAGAAGTGCATACGAAAGAACGGTTTTATTGGTATGTCACCACGCTAAACAAACATGTAGCCAGACTTTATCTTTTGTTATGAATATGAAACCTGTTGAACTTTTCTGTTTGATTAACAGGCAATGCTTTGCTTCAAGACATTACTTGTTTGGCAGCGGACCGAATGTTGATATTTGCTTCATACAGTGATGTTTTCCATGCTGTTGCCAGGAACAAAGAGGTTTTATCAGTTTACTTGTTAATTAGTACTACAAAACAGTTGTGTAGTGTTTGTTTTCTAGATAATTGGTTTTGTACAGACTTGTATTTCCGTAGCTGTTAATTACCCTCAATTCTAGAAAAGCTGTTTTATTGCGCCTTCTGTAGAAGGTGCAGCATAAAAATAACAGCATAAAACAGGAGGGTATAAGAACAGATTCGGTGATGTCTGACCCATCTTTTATGTATTAATTGTAATAGTTAAATAAGTACTTAAAAATCAATTCATTGTTAATTCATGTACAGGTGATTAAATAATTTAAAGTATTACATTGACGTGCTATGCTACCTGAACGGTTTATATTGAAAACTTTTCTACTTCAAAATTACAGGTAGTTCATACCTATGAAGGTCACAAGGCAAGAATACACCTTCTGCAGCCTTTTGGTGATCATGTCATCTCTGTGGATGTTGCTAATGTTCTTATTGTTTGGGACATACAGTCAGAAGGTGAGAGACACTTTTTATTATTGTTACTGTTCTAGAGAACAGCACTGTTTGTTTAACATTTCAGTCATTTTTAAGAAGTATTTTAAACACACATGTTAGGAAGTTTTTTATTCTTTGAAAAAAAGAAATCCTTATATAATGGTTTTACCAAAACAGTAATTTGAGGTCATAATCCAGCAATAATTTGTCATGAATTGATTTGCACCACGTGTAGATACTCTGTAATATTCCATGATGTAGGTGTAAAGAAATCTGCTTGTAGAGAAATCACATAGTAATGTCGCATTCTTTGGGGTAAAGTCTGTGATACAGCAGCTCTGGCAGCATCTCCTAAATGCTATAATTCCTTGATGTTTATCAGTCTGTGTAAGAGTAACTTCTCGCTAATAATCTTGTGATTGTGTCAGCATCTTCTTGTGCCAGTGAATAGTGCCTTATGGAATCCTGTTTCAGTGGCCTGAGGTTTTTTTCTTTAGAAAGTATTTTCAGACTGATGTTAGCCAATGTCATTCCCTGCATGCTAGCTCTCCAAGTGACTGCAAACAGACTATAGTGATTTGAAGTTGCTATAACAAACTAAAGGTATGGTAATCAAGTGAGGTGTTTTGCTCAGGCAGGAGCCTGAATCCTGCAGAGATACAAATCACTACAGCTCTGCCAGCATTGTTGTGCTAGGTAGGCTCATAGGGGAAAAAAAAACATACCTTCAAGCAAACAGATGTTATAAAGTAAACAAGTTTAGCCTGTCCTGTTACAGATTAACTAATCCTTTAATGGAAGAAACGCCAATTACCGGATTTGTGCAGAATAAATGTTCTTGGGCCTTTTACATTTGCCAAGGTATAACAAGCCTGCCAATTTTCAGGGGTAGCCATGCTAACATTGTTTCTTGCCTTTTTTTTTTCTTTTTTCCTGCAGAGGAGTATCTTCAAGTGGTTTTTGATAAAGCTACTTTTGCGGTTTCTGCAATTTTGCATCCAAGCACCTATTTGAATAAAATTCTCCTTGGGAGTGAGCAAGGGGGCTTGCAGCTGTGGAATATAAGATCCAAGTAAGATTCTTATTATCTTAGGTATACTTCATGCTCCAGGTAGTTTCATATACGTCAACTAATATTTTTAGCTGTGGCAGCGTTTGAACATGGAATATTTTACTGATCACTTTGGCATAAGTTATCACTTGGTCTGCCTCCAGGAATAAAGAATGTTGCTGTTCCCTGCATGCTGATGTTGTTCAAATTACATGTTGTTTACTGTCTCTGCAGAATGTCAGGGATTGTTCAAGAATTCTTTTTATCAAGTTACTTTTTTTTTAGTTTCTTGGAATCACATAGCTTTCCCATGAAAATAATTAAAATGATAGTAAAAGCATGTTCAGGCCTCCTGCCTCAACTTTTCCAAGCATAATTTTTCTGGTTGGTGCTGGTCCAAGGAACTGCTGGCAGGTGGTGTGGAGGTAATTAGTGTTTGATACTTAGACTTAAGAAAGAGGTGTGTAGACATGTAGTTGTCTCTGAGTGTATCCCAGTAGAGCACTGTCCATAATGACAGTATTTCATGCTTACCATGATCAACTGCTTTCTAACTCGTTAAAGTTAGAGGGAGGTTCACTGTTGCCATGTATTAATGTACATACTGCAAATAAGTGTTAAATTGCATAGTCCAGTGTTTTATTCCTGTAAGTACCATATACTTTCAGTGAAAGTACCGGTAACTTTTTGCTTCATATTCAAATGTTTTGGAAACACAGTATATGCTATATAAATCAGGAAGTAGAAATAACCTAAAAAGTACAGAAAAGCAAGTGTCTGCACTTGTACTACTTTTGGGTCTCTTTAAAGAGATGCAGTATATCCTAGATGTTAAAGGTCTTCTTTAGATGTCTTAAATTCACATACAGTTAAGGAAGAAGTTATAGACATGTTACTGCTCTTTTGACAACATGGCTAAGTTAAGCAATTTCTGTTTTCCTTTGTTTGTTCCCTAAAACAAACAAAAAAAAACATTTTGTGGATAGGCGTTGGCACAATTATATAAAAACTAATTTGTTGAACTGAGGAGAAATACTGATAATCTCTGTCAAGAGAAGAAAGTGAGGGATGGGAGTAGAAGGCTGCTAGCCTTCTTTTAAGAATGATAATCAATATCTGGTGATAGAATAATTTTTCAATTATGTGTTTATAATTTCACCCTTAATAAGTACTGTGTGACTAATTTGGCTCGATGTTTTGGCCGTTTATGTTCTTGAAAGAAACAAGATGGGTGTACTTGTAGTATGAGGAAGTGTCTTTGTGTAAGGGATTTACTTTGGAAGAAGACTGGCTTCCTATGCTGATGTTAGGAATTCTGAAGAGGCGTATTTAAAGCAGAAATGCATAGGGAGCAACTGATGTAGAATGGGTTGTCTTCTCTCTACCGTATTATGTGATTGTGTCGCCTTCTAAGTATTAAAGCGCGACGCTAACTTTTTCAAATAAAAATTTACTGTAAGTTTTATTCTGAACCTTATTTATCAGTATTATTTTTTTCCTCTTAAAAGGTGCGTAGGGGCATGCTTTTTTGTGTAAATGCATGTAGAACACCCATTTTGATGTGGAAAATCCTGAAAAGTTATAATTGGTTTATCTTCTGTTTTCCAGCAAACTCTTGTATTCATTTCCAGGATGGGGCTTAGGGGTCACAACTCTTGAACAAGTTAGTACGGTTTTTTAATCTTATTTTCTTATATAACTGGTGAACTATAGCAAACAAAACATTGTAATTTAAAATTGCAGCAGTAAAAATGACTTATCTTCACTCAAGTCAAACTAAAAACCTTCTTGAACATATTAGATGAAAAGAGGTAGACTTGAAGGCTAATTACATAGCCTTCCTCTAGTCCCAGTTTTTCCATGTTTAGCATCTTAGCCATTTTGTGCTCATTACTTCTGCAGTCTTTATTCAGTTAATTACATAACTAATTCACAGAAACTAATTGTTTGCAGGATGTAGGTGTATCATGTGACTTTTGTGACACTGGCAGTTTCTTGCTGTTTAAATTTTTTTTACCTCAGAGGTTAATAAAATGCGAGTTTTGCTGAGTCAGTAGAAGATTTTGTAGTTTCATTTTTTCTAGCTATAAAAAATAATTAAAACTTACTGGTAGTGGTTAAAGTATTGGTAACAGCTTTGAAAATGATGTTTAGTTCTCAAACTTTTGTGTAAAACTTTTAAATACGTGCATGTGACAGGGTGCATAATGGTCTACAAGAAATACAGAAAACTTGCAGTGTTTTTCCAAGGAGTTCTAACTTATGGAAATTGAATCGTTCTATTCTGTGAAGAGTAGGTGCAAAATCTTGCAGCTCTTTTTTTGGTTTAGATTTACTATATGCTCAATTTGGGTTATGGCAATGTAGATAGAGGATCTCATGAGATGCCTTTTTGTTTCTACACTATTTGTTCTTAGATGCTGTGTTCTGTATGTACTGGTATTAATATGGTAGTGGCAAGCTTTTTTCACCAGTTGTCTTTCAATGTTTCCTGCAGGCCCCAGCTGTGGATGTTGTTGCAGTTGGTCTTGTATCTGGTCATATCATTGTACATAATATTAAGTTTGATGAAACTCTTATGAAATTTCAGCAAGACTGGGGCCCCATCACAGCAATATCTTTTCGTACAGGTAAGTCTTTTGAAAATACATATAAAATCACTAAAACTAAATGGAAGTTGGGAAAATGTTTTGAAAAAGCATTTGTGAACCAAAGTTTGGGATGAGAGTTTCAGTTTTCAAAGGCTGTGGGTAATCTAGAAAAGTTACCAAAAAGTAAGAGAGATTAGGCTTATTTCATAGCACTTTCCAATGTACTAAATCAGCGCACAGGAGATGTGGCATACAATACTTTTCTTTAAAGAAAAATAAGCCAGTTATTTACGTGCCAAGAGCTAACACAGTACACAAGTATCGGAGTTACTGCAGAGTAATCAGTACGCTAAGTTCCTATCCAAACTTAATTCTGTAGTGTCCTCCCAGTGAAGACAAGTTAGAATGTTAATACTTGGGTGACTACTGAATGACTGTTTCAGGGGAACACTATATTCACTTCTTTTTGTGTGTGTCCAATGAACTCTTACTAAATACTCAAGCTAGTTACTGTAGCACCGATCTTGCCTACAGGGCTGTGATACTGAATCTAGTCTGTCATATGAATAGAGAAACATGCAAATCTTAACAGCATGTACATTGGTGCAAAGCCTGTTGATGAGAGATGCTCCTGGAGAGACTTGATCAAAGTATAGAGATCATTTTTGTTTCAGACATTTAACTCAATGCTAGTAATGTTAAATAACTTCACTTGCCCGCTTGAACATGCAGCTTCAGACTCTCTCTAATCTCTCTCTAATCTGTCTCTCTTCCTGTCTTTATGGTTAGGATGTAATGCAAGTATAACCTGGTTCTTTGAATTCATATACTTATTTCAGTATTTGAGTTCTTCATTTAAATGAAATGTTCTTCATTTAAATGAGAATGAAGTTGGCAAATCCCATACTGGTGAAGAAATTTCCATACCACAGAAGAAAACTCTAGGCCTGTTTTGGCTGTCCATGAAGTGTGCAATTGTAATTTGAAGTCGTGCTTTTATTTTATTAGAGCTAAAAGGTTAGTTTCCAGTTACGCAGGATACAGCAGATTTTTTTTATCTTGACACTATGAGAGTTAAACATACTTACTAGAGTATTTGTCATATGTTTTTAGAAGTTAGTGTGATGTATTTGTTTCCTTAATATTAGACGGGACACATGAAGTAGAACAAAAATTAGAAATTCCTTGAAATTAGAATTTTAATTATTACTTAGGGTGATTGGATAAAGATGTAATCAGCTTAGAGAATTTATTTTTGCAAGTTGTTGAGCAAAAAATTAACAGGATTTAAATATATACACTGTCAACTTCTAGAGTGATAATACAATGGCTTTCACGTCCTGAAGTGTGAAGGCTTACAAGTTCGGGGAAAAACCTGAGATAGAAAGTAATGTCTTAAAAAATGTTGCAGGTCAAGGTCCTGTGGGCTTTCCAGCCTTGGTTGCTGAACTTAGATATATTTGGTTCTATAATCATTATAAGTCACCTTTATGTAGTTTCAGTTTGAAATATTAGGATGTTTCAGATAAAAACACCATATCTTGCTAATGATTTTTTCTCCTTTGGTTTTGATTTTTTTTTTTTTCATCAGTTTTAAGATGTACAAAGTTGGTAAGGAACTGATGAACTGAATGTCAAGAGCAAACCTCTTAAATTTTGTTTGAGCAGATGGACACCCAGTAATGGCAGCTGGTAGCCCTGTTGGACACATTGCTTTGTGGGATCTAGAAGAGAAGAAACTTATTAGTCAAATGCGAAATGCCCATTCCACAGCGATAGCTGGTATGTCATTTGTCCCTGGAGAGCCACTTCTTATTACTAATGGTGCTGATAATGCTATAAGGGTAAGTTATAATAGCTACTGCTCTTTGCTGTTATGTGTTGTTTTTTTTCTCCTACAATCCTCTGAAGTGATAATGTGTACTCTAGTTTAAAGTAGCAGTTTACAAACGAAACAAATATAATGAAACTCAAATTACTGAACTTGCTAGCTCTCAGCCAATTTGTTAGTGGAGCAGCTTAAGGTTTTGCTGCCATGATCTAGCTTCCACGATTGCTTCGTGGTAACCTTGAAGAATAAAGCTTTGGATCCACACATCCCAAACCACAGTTACTAACTTAAGCCTTTATCTGTTTCAGTTTTTATGTAATATTCTGTGTTTTGAACTGTTGTAGTTGATAAATGTCCCTTGTGTTTTGCATTCTTTGATCTGGTGGAGGGGCATAATGAACAGTGGAGAGCAATTTGCTGCTGTGTTTTAAACCTCCAGAGTTTTAGTGTCAAATGTGAAAGCCAGTATGTGAGGTTTGCTGTACCAGCTTTCAGTTTACCCTGTTCCACTGCCAAGAATTTTAGTTGTTGTCACTGCAATGTTCAACACCTTCATTTTTCTGCTTTTCTTGGGGAGGCAGGTGTGGATTTTTGATGGACCTGGTGGCACAGGTCGTGTATTGAGAAGTCGAATGGGACATAGTGCACCGCCAACAAAAATCAGATACCATGGACAAAACGGAGAGCAAATTCTCAGTGCAGGTATGAATTCTCATTCTTATTCTTCAATCTGACTTCCTGTTGTTATAAGGAAAACATCCTGAGCTTATATCAATAAAACAAATAAATGTAACAGATATTATGGATAAAACTTAGTTATGAAACACATGAAACTGTAGCAGAGGAAAAACATAGGAAACAATGCATTTTATAACTTACAGGGGCCACTCCACTTTTCCCAAGTTTGAGCAAGTGTTGTGGTTTATGACTTCTTTGTAATTTGTTACAGTTTAGTTGTATCTGGATTATATCTTGCCAAGGTCACTTGGTACCAAGATATTAATGTAAAAAGTTTGTGACTACCCTTCCTTAGAAACTAACATATTTAGAATCAATTAATAGTCCTTAATTTCCTTAATGGTCTAGTTCAGATAGTTTTGTGGCCCAGAGCACTTCAAAAATGGAATAAGAGAGACTTCAGTTAATCTTTAATCGCTCTGCAATAATTAAATTGTCTGCATGAGCAACACTTGAAAACATTACATTTTGATGAATGTTACATTAATATGGCCCAGCAATACACTGGTATACCACCTCTGGCCCACACTGTATAAGAGGGACAACAACATCCTCGAAGAGTCCAACATAGAGCCACAAAGATGATTCAGGGACAGGAGCACCTCTTCTGTGAGGAGAGGCTGGCACAACTGGGACTGTTTCTCCAAGAAAGGAGAAGGGGGCTCAAACTGGAGCTCAGGAGCTTCCATCTAAACATCAGGAAGGACTTCTTTACTGTATGGGTGACCGAGCACTGGAACAGGTTGCCCAGAAATGTTGTGGGGTCTCCCTTGGAGATCTTTAGAAGCCACCTGGACGTGGTCTTAGGCAGCCTGCTCTAGGTGGCCCTGCTTGAGCAGGGTGGGTGGACAAGGTGACTTCTGGAGGTTCCTTCCAACCTCAACCATTCTGTGCTAAAATCTCTTGCTGGTTGTTCAACTACGTAACTTGGACTCAAGTAGCTAGTTACCTGACTGTAGTTCAGCTCAGTCCAGACTAGCCACGGTAACAATTGCATTGCTTAACAAATCCTCAAGTTTGTTATTGTAGTTCACTGCTTTGTTAACTGTACTGAAAAATATGCAGTGAACACACAGGCAAGTTCTGAGGTCTCAAGCTTCGAGATCTGATTTTTCTGCAGTGTAAAGGGACTGACTCTCTACATTCCTTTCTGAACCAGTGATAAAACTTCATGCAACAAAAATGAGATTGCAGTGCCTTTCAGGTGCTACTGTTTTCTCTAGACAGGCATCCCTACAAATAAACAATAAAAAATCACTAATGTCCATGGCTTCATCCTGCTTGATGTTGTTCCCAGTTCCCAGTATGTTTGTCCTGGCTCCTATGCAAAAGAATCTTTTTTCTTTACAGTGTACTGCCTCTGAATTTTTCAGCCTTACAGAGGCTTTTTGTTACTCCTTCCACAATATACAAGTAAAGGTGCTTGAGTTCTGTGTTCCAATGTCTTTCAGATTCTTTAAGTTCACTTTGAATAATTTTCTGTTTCCTTACTTCTTTTCCTGATAATCATGTTCTGTGATTCCTCTGACCTTCAAATATAGTGCCTTTGATTTTACATGTGTTGTACAATTACATTTTCTGTTAGTTTCTGATTCTACCTTGTCAGGTCCAAACAGTGTTTGGATCTGTTTGACAGTTTCAAATTTGAGTCTTCTGTCCCTCTGTTAAATTAAAATCCTCTAAGTACTGTGAACAGTGGACACTATATAGAGCAGGGAAGCCCCGTTAGTGTCCTGGTTTGCAGGAGAGATGGGGAACTCAGCCTTTACCATTTGTGTTTGGTTAACTTCGGTGTAGTTCTTAGCCAGCTATGGCATGTCTTAGGTAGAGAGAGAAAAAGAAAAGAATATTGTAGTTGGTGAGAGCAGTGTATAGTTATGGGAAAGTTAGGGAGATACTATGAAGTTACTTGAAGAACATAGTCTATATACAGTAGCAATGATAAGAAGCTGGGAACAGCTAGATATTGTGGTGGAGAAAGTAGGGGACAGAGTAATTGAACATGGAGAAGATAATTAAAAAAAAAAAATCGGTCATTTTCTGCATGTGTAAAGTAGTAGGAATTGGAATATAGGCCATAGAAAAACTGGGCTTCATTAATTCCAGTACTTAGAATTTACCTGTATTTTTTCTTAGATGAGAATTTTTATTAAATTATTATGGTGTTCTGAGATTTCTGAGAGTTTATCTTCTGCTTTTCTTGTTCAGATAGTTTATGAGTAAATAGAAAGTTGGTTCGTTTTCACCCTTCGGTGATTTCTGCTAATGTTTTGTCAGGTCAAGATGGAACGTTGCAGTCTTTTTCAACAGTGCATGAAAGATTCAATAAAAGTTTAGGACGTGGTAAGTATTTCAGTGAAAGTACCAATATTGATGAAAAAACTGCAAAAGTATTTATGTAAACAGGTGTCACAGCGTTAGGTAGGTCTTGTTTTCACTTTAACTATTATATGAAAATTATTCACCTCATCTGCTCTTCAAACTCAGTCCTCCTGATGTATAAATAAAACTCTCAGAAGTGTTTGGCCGGTTAAATACTTGGAAGAGTAATTTATGTAGCCTACAAGGAGTATTATTTCACTGTGGGAAGCATTGGGCATGATTTTTGTATTAAAAATATATAAATCGTTAAGTGACATTTTTCGTGTTTCATTTTAACTCCTTTTCCCCCATTCATTTTCCTTTTCTGTTTAATAGGCTAAATTAATACAGTTCATTCAGATTTCTCAGCTTCAGTTTCTTTGATTTATTGTAGAGTGTCATTTAAAAAAAAACATCATCTACACACTGCCATGTTTAAGGGATATTTTCATTGTTCCTGTAGTGTGAGGCTCAGACAGACTGAGATAATTCTTATTTTTAAATTTCTGTATATGGTTTTATACATATTTAAATAGACAGACACAGATTAATTGATTGGTTATATCCTTTGGGCATAAATTAAAATTCCTGAGTCTGTGGATATTCAAATGACTGGGTGTTGTATACTGCTTTATATAGTCATGTCTCTATGACCACACCTTTAGCTGTCATGGTGGATCTCTGCCTGAGGATGTCAGCACAACATCCCAGAACAAATGAGTTGAGTAGTATGTCTGTGAATATATTAGGGTAACAATTAGCTCAGCATCACATAAATTTTGACAGGAACTCTGTTAATCTTCTTAGCTTTTCAGACTCTGCAGAATGTCAGTGCTGTGTAAATGTAAGTCAAAATTTTCAAAGTTTTATAGGAACTTTACATGTAGTAAATAATCTATTTTAAACCAATGAGCTCAGATCGTGAGATTGAGACACTTGCTTTTTTTATTTTAAGGTTCAATTAACAAAAAGAAATCAAAAAAGAAGGGTCTTCAGCATGATACAATGGCACTTCCACCAATTACAGCCTTTGCTTCAGGTAAGTAGTCCGTGTGATATATGATAGAACTTGTCCCATCTTCATCTTATCTTTTAACCCTTTTAAAGACACAAGTGTATTGAAAGATTGTGCTGTTTTGAGAAGAAATTACTGAGATTATGGCCCTTCATGAGCAATAGAATGACAGTTTAAAATGACATTTTACCTGCTAAATTCCATTCTTAATTCAAAAAAGAGCATTTCATTTCAAACATCTTCAGGGTCAACCTGCTGTTGGCTTGCAAATCTCCAACATGAGAGCCAGTATCTTCTGGCATTTGTGGTACTTGAGGTTGGAGAACCAGCAGGAAGATCTGTCAGCTAAAGAATGCTTAGTTGTAGCAGCTGATTTTTTGATCTGCCAGTTTCTCTCAGTTTTCAAAGTAAAATTTCAGTTATTCAGTTCATTTGTGATTCAATGAACCTAACTTTTGAAGTGGAATTGCAGTTATATTTGCTTTATCAAAATTCATTTCTTCAAATGAAGCACCTCCTTTTCAGATTTCAGGTTTTTATCTTAAATGCAGCTATTCTTTTGCCTTCCAACCATGGTTCAGTGTTTTGTGTTTTGAGAGGTTTGAATTTACAGCTTTGTGTAGCCCTCTTACTAAATATAGTAGTTACATTTTGCACAATTCAATGATATGTACTTGTTGCAGAAAGATGTAGATGTGTGTGTGCATTTTTTTAAATGTATGTTAGATGTTCTGCTTGCTTAAGTTATTAAGGTATTAGGCTTAAGGTATCAGAAGTACCTTAGGTATGTTTGGGGGCACAAGAAAACACTGATTAAAGTACATTTTGCTTAGTGTTGCTTCTTTGTTGCTATATTGTCTTCCATTGCTAGGGTGAACTGGCTTGTTCCTGGTTACTTTATTCTTTAAAGTTCTAGAATTACTCAATTTCAAGATCTAAAAAGTTTTTTTCACGTATTAATTCCAGGAAAAAAATGCAAATTTACTTGTTATTTAGAAGTCCATATGATTGATCATATTATCAGAACTTTGTTACCATAACAAATAAGTTTTAGAATAAAGGTTTTTCCACAAACACAGAAAAAACTTTCACTATGTGACGTAGAGGTAGCTCTTAAACCCTCCTCTAAGTGGTTAAACTAGTGTCTTTTGCTGCTTCAGCAGATTAAGAAAATGTTAGGATACTCATCTGGAAATAGGTACAGCTTGAACAGTTTAACCAAAACCATTTATGTTTAAATATGCTTTTCAAACCACATAGACTCAAATATATAAAGATGTGAAATGTGACAATCCAGAAAAATGTGTGTGGTTTTGTTAGTATTTTAGTTTTAATAGCATATGCACAACAGTTTGCCAGGCGTTTTTTTCTAAATGATAACCCTTTATCTGTCTAGCAAGAACACTAAATGTAAACCGTTTTGCCTAAGGGTATTTCAAAATATTAATTCTTATGATATCAGAAAATGCTTATTTGATTGAATGCTTGTTTCTGAAACGAATGTGTGTGTTGCATTGCAGAAGTGGCACATCAAAGTGACTGGGATGGTATTGTTGCCTGTCATCAAGGGTATATAACCTGTACAACCTGGAACTATCAGAAAACTTCTATGGGAATTCATAAACTGAGGCCAGAAGAATTTAGCAAAAACAAGCCTGTTGATATATATGCAACAGTAAGTGTATTTAGGATAATATCAGTATTATGGTATATGCTGTTTTGATTTTGTACAGAAGCAATATTTATAATGAAAAAGCACTGTCTAGAGGTGTTTTAGTTGCTTTGCGGAGTTCTTTCTGATTGCTTAGTGTGTCCTGCTAACTGTTTTGCAATGTTATTAAGAGAAATGCTGCATATGCGTTTTTTTCTTTAAGCATACAGTCTAACTGAAGATTCAGTTTTTCAAATTCAGATGGTTAAATGGTTTATATTTACCAATATTTTCTCATAATGACTTAGATTTGACTGTATGCCTTTGATATACTTCTGCTGTGAATGCAAATTGCTGAAGACACTTTTCTTTTCCTGGCAATGTAGAAAAGTGTATTTTCAAATTGCAGACCGGATAGTCTCTTTAAAATGCTTTGCAACTTGAACTGGCCACCATGAAAGTCAAGCAGTCAATAAAAGATATATAAATGTTTACTGAGGGTTTACCAGTTTTCAATACAAGTACTTTCTGTGGCACATGTAGTTCATATGCTATGTGTTCATAGTACTGATTTATCTTAGGGTAAATTTTGTTTTTATGACATTATGCGTAGCATTTAAGTGGTAGATGAGTTCAGCTGTAAATACCTGCTTTCTCCTAACAGATTCTTTGTCTTTCTAAAGACATTAGACCATTGTTTCTCACTACTTAAGCTCTGTGTGAATTTAGCCTGTTTTGGCGTGCCATCGGCAGTACTGGTATTCAAACAGAGTGGCAGTAGGTATGCTTGGTCCATATGTTAGGTACTGAAATCATGGATGCCTTCCTTGATTATTTAAGTTACTCATTTAGATTACAACTTTGATGTTACTAGGTATATTTCTGAATGAAAACGTCACCAAGTCAGTATTTCATTATCCTTCATAAGCATTCACTGCCTTATTTACTTATTGCAGATTGGTTTATTTTAGTATTTCCTCTCCACTGTTTAGAGATGTGATCTGTTGTTCATTCCATGGAACTTTCCTTGAAGTTTAATAAAAACATACAGTATTTTGCATTCCTATTATACATTAGTTATCTTCTAACAATTTTGCTAACTAGATATACATTTTAAGAATTGTTTTCATAATTGTTTTTTTCCCCCTCAAAGGCTGTTGACATTACCAGCTGTGGGAACTTCGCTGTAATTGGGATGTCAACAGGACGGGTAGATGTATATAACATGCAGTCTGGCCTTCACAGAGGGTGCTATGGCAAAGAAAGAGGTAGGAATTTCTAAAATATTGACTCTTAACAGAACAGCAGCGATTTAGTATTCTGTCATATGAGGAATCTAACATACTTCCCGAGTTGAATTTGGGAATGAATCCTTTCCATTTCTGTAACTACCCTATACTGTCCTAGCTTGTACTATAATCAGAAGTAATTTGAGACCTACTCTGCAGGACATTATCCCCCTTACTTTTAATAGCTGTGACATTAGCATCTATTTCATTTTAATCAACATAAATTTGTCGGTTACCAATATGTTTAGCACTAAAATGCGACCCTGGGGTCTCAGCTGTCTTTTGAGATATTCACATATCCAGTACTTGTTATTATACTTCTTGTTACGCTGTTCTTTCTCTGAGGTAGTTTCACATGTTTCGTGTGGCCTGCTTATAAATGAAAGAGTACTTTATATACTCAGGAAATGGAAATCCTAAGCAATTCCAGTTCTTTGCAAATACTTTTTATCAGATTACCCTGCTGCAAACTTAGGACTTTATGTGAATAATGGTGTTCATTTCCTTCTAGTGGTTGTGCACATATATTTCATGTTGTGTATATTTGCTGCTGCTTTGTAAATCTGCAATTTATAGTAGGGCCCTTATAGTCTGATGTTTTTGGTTGTAGAAACAAAGAGTCCTGATGAACTTTTAAACTTTGATGGGATTCTAAAAGCCATCTAACTTGGGAAATCTGAAGTGGTTTCTTATAATATCATTATACCTTGGTAGTGGGATCAATTCTTTAAGTTTGATTATGGCCAGTAAACCATAGGCATAGAGTAAGAAATAAAATTTATCTAAAAACAGAGGAGCTATGGCTTATCTTTACAATGCAGTGTAAAGTTGTCGGGGGGGGGGGGGGGGGGGAACAAACAGACTGTGCAAGATCTGAAGCTGTAAATTCTGTGTGAAGTGGTCAAGTTCCTTGGAAAAAAATCCTTAAATGATACAAAAAAAAAGTCCCTTAAGTTGAATGTTCAAAAAAGCCTCCTAAATTGAAAACCTAATCTTCAGCTTCAACTATGCACAACTTTGTTGTTGTTATTTGAATTCTTATGTATTCCTAGATGCTTACTTGAATACAAGTTGGTTTTGTGTATTTGGTTTCTGTACTGATAAAATAAACAAAGACTTTAAAATTCAACTAGTCTTGTCAGGTCACTTTGGAATTGTTTGTCACATGCTTATGGCTCAGTTAATGTAGTTAAGCAGAGACAAACAGAACAGTATTCAGCAGTATGCTGATTTCTAAACTGTGTTTCAAGTCTGAAATAAAACTTTCTTTTTCCCCTTAATTTGCAGCACATGAGGGGTCCGTAAGGGGGTTAGCAGTGGATGGATTAAACCAGCTGACAATCACAGCTGGTAGTGAAGGGTTAATTAAATTTTGGAAATTCAAAACTAAAGATCTAGTTCACTCCACTGATCTTTCATCTTCTCCAAGTGGAATTCTGCTTCACAGAGACAGGTAAGAAACTAAAGCTATTTCATATGCGTATTGTTTTGCTGTACATATAAAAGTATAGGATGACAAATTTTCTAATGAAGTTTAAGTTTTTGGTGCTTGAAGTGCAACAGACTGCTAGTTGTCCAAGATGTAGTACTAGTCTGAAGGAGTGTGTAAATTGGTTTCTCTGAGATTATTTCAGGATAACGATATTTTTGGAGCAAGGTTATTGATGTTTTCCTTTTTTTAATCTCTGAGTATTCATGATCATATGTGCTACTTATTCTTGGCAGTGGTATTCTGGGAATTGCCTTTGATGACTTCAGTATTAGTGTTTTCGATATAGAAACCAGGAAGATTGTCAGGAAGTTCTCAGGACACCATGGACGGATTAATGACATGGTAATTGTTAACTCACTGTAATAGGTGACGTATGCATGTGCTAAATTCATTTTAAAGACGATGGAATTCTTTACATATATTCAGTCACTGATTATTATATTCAGTGATGAACAGTGAAATAGTTTGGCCACATTCGTTTTCAAGTTAAAATCTATCATGTTCAAATGGCAATGTATTTTTAATGTAGTTTGGGGTTTTACTGTAGCCTTCCAAGAAGCTAATTTTGGGTTTAACAAAATAAAGCATTAGAAATAATGAAAGTCAAGTTGAGCATAACATTCTGCTACAGTCCTGAACTGCGCATGTACAAAAAATAAACCAGGTAAATACATACTATGAACAGATCTGAGATTATACAACACACTGATATTTCCTCATTTACATCTTGTGTAGTTGTGCTTTGTAGTGTTCACGGAAATACTTTATTTTTAGCTTCTGATTTAGTTTTTAGTGCAAGGAAGTATTTGATTTCTTCAGTTTTGTACTAAGTGTTTTCTGTCATTAACGTAAAAATAAGGACCAAAATGCTTTCACTTAAAGCCATATGTAACCTGTGTCAGTATATTTAGACTTGTTTTGAAATAGCTTCTATTTTTGTCCTTTTCTCTCTTAATAAGGTGTGTCAGTTTTGTTCTTTGGCCAGACTATTTCGTCATGATCTTAGGGAGCAATCTAATCTTCAACTGTGTAAGAGAGAACTTCCTCACTTGTCAGTTGTGGCCTTAAATTTAGTATTTTATTTTAGACTTTCAGTCCTGATGGTCGCTGGCTAATAACTTCGTCAATGGACTGTACCATTAAGACTTGGGACCTTCCATCCGGATGGTGAGTCAGTTGAAAAAGCTATAGCAAAACTTTTTATAGTTTGCTTTCTGTCTCTTAAATGGTAAAAAGTCATTCTTGATTGTTTATGTCACCAAACTGTACTATATGATACTCAAAGTTATACGTGGGGAATGAGCACAGTATCCAGTATGTTAATTATGTGCAGTGCTAGCAGTAATAGAATTGTAGAACAGCTCAGGTTGGAAATGACCTTGTAAGATCCTAGCTTTCATGGAAAAGGTAGCCTAGATGGGATAATTTAGCACCCTGACCAGTTGCATCTTGAAAATCTACGGCAATGGTGACTCCCTGGGGAGGTTGTTACATTGACTGTTCTCACTATTAAAAATTTGTCATCCATCAAGACAAAACATCTCCTGGTGCCACTTGTATCTTTTGCCCCTTGTCTTCTTCATGTGGCTCTGTACAAAGGGAGAGACTTCATCTTCTTCCTAGCCTCTCTAAGTACTGGAGTGAGGTCCCCTAGAGCCTTCCTTTCTCCAGGGTAGAAAGACCTTTTTCTTTCCCTTTACTCAAAGGTCAAGTGCTCCAGTCCTTTGGTCATATCCATAGCCTTCCTTTGGACCTTCTCCAGTCTGTCTGCATCTTTTTTGAATTGTTGGAACCAGAACTGGGCACAGTACTCCAGGGGCAGCCTGAGAAGGACTGAGTAGAGTGGTATGATCACATCTCTATCTCTGCTAATGATGCCACTGCAAATGCAGCCTGATCTGATCCAGTTTGCCTTTGTTGCTGTAGCAGCACACTGCTGACTCGTGCTCAGCTTGATGTCTGCCAGGACTCCCAGATCCCTTTCAGCAACCCTGCTCTTCAGCCACATAGATCCTAACCTGTTTTGGGATCTTTGGTTATGTCATTCCACATGCAAGACCTTGCACTTTCATTAAACTTCAGACAGTTCTTGCTTGCCTACTATTGCAGTCTGTCCAGGTCTCTCTGTAAGGTGGCTCTTCATTTTGAGAGGTCCACCTCACCCACCTAGTTTACTGTCATCAGCATACTTGGTGGAGGTATTTTCAATCCTGTCGTCCAGATCATTTATCTTCTAAACAGCATGGAGCCCAGAATCAATCACTGGGGGATGTGGCTTGTGACAGGCTGCCCACCCAACCTACAATCATTGATCATCACATTCTGATTGTAGCCTGTTGGCCAATTTCCTACCTGTCTCACAGACCACCCGGCCAAGTCTGTATCTTGCCAGTTTGGCTAGAAGGCTGTGGTAAACGTTGTTGAGTGCTTTGCTGAAGTCCAGGTAATTAATATCCACTGTTCGTTACTTTGTTGTAGGAGGTGGCCAGGTTAGTCAGGCATGATTTGCCTTTGGTAAATCTAAATCTGTGTTGTTTTTTCCCAGTCACCTGCTTCAATTGGCTTGCAACAGTTCCTAGGAGGACTCATTTATTTACTTTCCCAGGGACTGCAGTAAGACATGTAAGAGGGCACATACTTTCCTGGGCCCTCTTTTGGGCCCTTCGTGTGGATATGTGGCATTTGCCATCTTCTGGTCATCAAGGACATCCTCTGATTTCCACTTTCCAAAGATCATAGACAGGTATTGCAACAATGTCAGTCACTTTTCTTAAAACCCTGGGGTGGATTCCATCTGGGCCTGTAGGTTTATGTGAGTTTAGCCCTTTCTAGAGGCCAGAAACCAGCCCTTCCTACACTGCTGGTGGGTCAACACATGAGTAGTAGTCATAGCTCTTTCCTCCTGAGATCTGGGTCCAGCTACGCCAGTAAAGACAGGTGAAGAAGGTATTGAGAACCTCTGATTTGACAGTATTATTTGTAAGTAGTTCCCCTGCAATATTTAGTAACGGGCCTGTGTCTTTCTTGTGTTTCTAATTACTGTTCATGTATCTGAAGGACCCTTGTTCTTCTTGACATCTTCAGCCAGTTTCATTTCTTGTGGAGCCTTAACCTTTCTGACTGCATCTCTGCATATCCTAGCAAGGCTCTTGTCCTTAATGAGTATTTGGCTACCTTTCCATAGCTGGTATTCTTCTTTTCCATTTAAGTATACCCAAAAGCTGGTCATTAAACCAGGACGGTCTCTTGTTCTGCCTTCTTCCTTTCCCATTGTCAGGGATGGATGGTTCTTCTGCCTCCAGGACACTGTTCTTGAATAACCTTGAATAATAAGTCATCTTGGTTTGTGAGCGGTAAATAGAGTGGTGTACTGTTCCTAGTCATGTCCAGCATTACTGGCAAGAAGTAGTCTTCAGTACATTCCAAGAACCAGACAGACAACTTGTTCAACACTATGTTATTTTCCAAACGAATGTCCAAGTAATCAAAGTCACCCATGTGGACTGGGTTCTGTGCCTTTTTTTGGGGAATACAGATTAGCGATGCCTTGAAGATATGATGAAGTCGGGAGTTGTCATTTAAGTATGAATAAGTGTGAATTTTTCTGGAAGTAGCTCCATAATCTAAATGGAAAGAGATTGCTTAAAGTGAAGGCTTTCTGATATGCTGAAGTATTAATCTATTTCATTTTCTGAATAGAAGCCCGTTCTCACTTACGTTCATTTTAACATATGATAAGTTTTGCTTCAGAACTGCAAGAAGTTCTGATGAAGCTGAAATCAGACAGGTATATGACACACACTGATTTTGAAAATGATTAGATTTACAAATTTTCCTCAAATAAAAATTTAATGTTCTTAAAATTTTATTTTAAGAAAAGGTTTTCCTGTAACTGTAGGCTGAGGAATATATTGAAAAGGAACAGCTCTTAATATCAAGTCAGATGCTTGTTTTACTTCTACTGTAGCATGTGTGCTGCTCAGTAGAAGAATGGAATTATAAACTGTGCATTCTAAAGATTGAGTTTTGATATTGAAAAGATAGAAAATGATTAACATGACTAATACAAAAACATGATTAACATGACAAAGTCTTAAGTTACAAAAATACCTACTGACTTTAATATATGTCATACCATTTACTTATTGAGCATCTGTTCTTACTTGAGAATGCAGCTTAACTGTTAATGCTTGTTTATGTAGGGCTTTATGAGAATTGGGGAAAAATTACCAATTTATGTAGAGGTGCTTACAAGCAGGAACCTTGGTGTTACTCAGTTTTCTTTCTGCAGTACACCTTGCATAGACACATTTTGTGTGAAAATCATGGGCATGTCTCACATTACCCTTCCAAGATGGACAGATTTTTTTTCTTGACTCTGTAATTTTAATCATGGCTTAAATTCCATAGGTAAGGAAGACTTGATTAAATTTATTGTTACTTCTGCTTTTTATTTGTTTCTTATGGGTACTTTATTGAACAATAATTCTCAGCTACTGATAAAGATTGTGGTAAAAGGATGGATTTACAACTAAAAGCAGCATTTATGGTAAATCTTCCAGCCATTTTACACTCACTGATACATGTTCTAGCACTTAACTAGTTTAGTGTTTGTATATTTTGTCAGAAGTAGTGCATTATGTGGCTCCTACCTGATTAACTTTTTACTTGTAATGTGTTTCTAGCAGCATGCAAATGAAATTAAAAGTTCTATTGAAGGTACAAAAGTGGATTTCTAAACTTGATTCATCAAACCTGTGTAAAAGTATTGAGTACCTAAGAAAAGATGTGCTCCCAAGATTTTACATTTTAAACTGCTCTTTTACATTAATATATTTCTGTGAACAGAACAGATTTGTGGAACTAGCTGCCGTCATTGATTCTCACTTTACTTTTGGTTTTTGTCTGTAAAGAGCAATCTTTCATTCATGCTTTCCATTCAGTTTTTATTGTTTCTGTCAATGAGCTACTTGTCATATTCAATTACTTTTAAGTTTTCTGTAATAGTAAAAAGAATGATCAAGAAACAATATATATCATGTAAAAGTTCGTGTACTGTCAAGAGGAAATACTGAAAATGATCAAATTTTGCAGGGTACAGTTCGTTCTGTACTTTAGGGACATTAGACCCTAGTTTTAATCAGGTGTGCTTATGAAGTATCTGAAGAGAGAGGATTGACAACTAATGTCAGAGAACTAAAAGATGAGTTTAGACCAGCATGGGGCTGACTGGAAGTATGAAACTTACTGCCGCTGAAAACGTTAGCATTAGATCTAAGGAAATTAATGTGTACAGATGGTTCAGCATATTTTCCACAAAATATGGGTGTGTAAGGAGGTAGCATAAGTATTCCACCTGTAGCTGGTATCAAAAAAAAATTATAGAGGTACATGGCTTGTTGCCCAGTGCCATTCATTTGCTAAGTTTGTTTGTATTGTATTTGAATGCTTCTAATGTGCTGGCATATGTGCTTCCAGTGTCCTGATTGCATTCAGTCCTGTTTGTGCTGTAATTCAGATATGTACAGGAAAAAAAGTTTATTTTGTTCAGGTTTTCTTTGTTCTCTTCTCTCTTTAGCCTCATAGATTGCTTTCTGCTAGACTCTGCAGCAGTGAGTCTTACTATGTCTCCTACAGGAGATTTTCTAGCTTCAGCACATGTGGATGATCTTGGAATTTATTTGTGGTGAGTATGTAACATAACTATTTCTGCATAGAACTTCAAGTGGGGAGGAATTCTTATAACATCTTCATGGCAAGTATATGATTGTTCTACAAAGTATCATCTCAAGAGTTTTTTTATATTAGTTTCTAAAAGAGTGAGGTATTCTCCACTGTTGTGATCTATAAATCTTTAAATCTCTCGTTGTTAAGATACTCTGATAATTAAATAGTCTTTTTTTTTACCGTTTCTTATTCTAAAGAATTCCTGGTATGCCATTCCTAAAGTTTTTCCTTGGCTCTTCTCTACTTTTTTTCTGCCCCTTTTAAATGTCAGTGTCATGCAGTGTCACTATCCGAAGGACTAGTTTTCTTCTCCTAGTATACAACGTTGTCTGAGACATCTTGGTAGAATTTGGAGATTATGATTGTTTGTTTATTATTGATAGATCAGCACAGGTATAAAAATTTATTTTAGTTCATTTTTATAGAGATTTAAAACAAATGGCTGGTTAGATCTAGGACTAACGTAACAGACCATTTAATACATTTGTTGTGGTTGTTTTTTCTTCTTTCTTTGGCAGATAGATCTATCTTCTTTGGCTGTAGTTTTACCTGAGAGGTGTTCACTTGTTAGACCTTTCTGTGTTTAAGTAAAAGTGCTTTATTGTGAATAATGGCAAATGTTTTCTTATTTATTCCTAGTTTGTATTGACAGAAAGTCATTGTCAGAATTGCTTGTGTGCAGGTTCCAAATTCAAAGAACATTTGCTAAATGTACTACTCTGAAATTATGTGAAAGCAAGATGTTCATTTATATTTGCATAATATATTGCACATACTAAGTACAAGCAAGTTTTTTAGGTAATTTTGCCATTTCAAATAAATAATACAGAAATTGTCAGTACCTGAAGTAATTTCATTTCATATTGCCATAGTTTCAGACATTTTGACAATGTGTATCATCACATACCATTTTGTGTTTATCTAATAAATAAATTTTCCTCATCTTGAATAGAATCTGGTGAATAGTCAAAGTGCAGTAGTATTAGACTGCAGTAGAATTCTGTCTAAAATGCTTGTTCCCATTCACATGAAACTTGCTTTAAAAGTGGCTGTCTTATTTTCCAGGTCAAACCGTTCTCTGTATTCACTTGTTTCTTTACGGCCCCTTCCAGCAGACTATGAACCTTCTATGGTGACACTCCCTGGCACTTGCCCTCTGCAAGGTAATCTTGAATACATTAAGTTTGATGAATTTCAAATAGAAGACACTTTTCGTTTCCTCGGTGAAAACTTAGTGCGCCTTAACATTCTGTTTCTGAACTTTTCCTATTGTTTCTATAATTTTTGGCATTCTTTGGCATACTCTTTGTATGCTAATATTACTTACTAAAATCTGTTAATGTTTCTACATTCAGACATACATAATTACATTGTGATTATTTCCACTTATTTAAGTAGATTTTGTAGGTAATAAGAGAGCTTGTGCTATTTTCTTGCTTTTTTTAAGCCCAGACTGCTGTTAAGTACCTTCAATTGTGACATCCGTGAGCATTTTGAAATAAATACTACTGCTTGGCAGCAGGAAGGAGGTTGTTGTTTGTTCCCCTTTCCTCCAATGTTTTCGTCTGCATTTATGCCATGGTACTTTGTGCTGTATGTTATCACGCTGGCAACAGGACTGGGTTCAGCTCACATACCACGTTCCTGTGTTGGTTTTCTAGTGTAAAAAAAGGCCTATGCTGGATTTTTAACACATTTAGTAGAAATAGTTGTGTTGAAGGCCTCTAGATGGAGATCTTGTCTGCTAAATTTTGCAGTTCTCCTAAGGCTGAGTATACATACATTTTGGTCTCTGTCAGGAGGAGAGACACACCTAGCTATTGACTGCACAAAAGAGCAACGAACCCCCACTCTCTGTTAAGTGCTTCATTAAGCACATACTTATTTCAGATACTTGAATTAGGAAAATGGGATTTTGCACCAAATTTTTTAATGTTTTAATCTGTGAACTGATTCTGGCTGAACGCTTGAATTCACTTTTTGTCTTCAGCTAGTGTAAGTTTTTTGTTTGGATGCTCAAAGCTTTTGTTTCATTTTCCTTTATGCCTTTAGGCTTTTCTATCACATTGATGTTTTCAGCCATGTAGTACTATGCAAAAAGAAAGTAGAAAGTGAAGGCATTTTCTTGCAGATTTATCTTGTCAGTCTTTAAAATTTTGTCTATCCAGTTCTACATTTTAGCCATAATTGTTCTCAACTTAGTATTTCACTGGGTTGACAAAGTTTGTTTCTGTGGCTTGTCAGCAATTTGTTACACTAGCACCCATATATCTAGCTCCTGTATGCATGCTTAAAACAAAAAGTGAAAGAAACAATTGTGTTTTTATTTTCATTTTTTTAAAGTTAAGTATGTATGTTCATAAAAGATAATCTGTTTTCGAAAGATGTGGATGTGGCAGAAGGTGAAGAAACATGTGATGAAATGGTAGAATATGACTCGCCTGAGCAATTGGGAGAACAGCTGGTGACCCTTTCCTCATTACCTGAATCAAGATGGAAAAACCTCCTCAATCTTGATATTATCAAGGTAATAATATTAGGCACATCATTGTTTATTGTAGTATTCAGATGGTGTTTTTTAAGAAGCGGGTTTAAAAAAAAAAAAAAAAGCTGTTTCTTCTGTGTATAAAACAGTTGTCCTAACTTGGGTATTCAACAATTCTTCCTTCTTAAGAATTTCTTTATTAACTCTTGCCATTATTATTTCCACAATATACAAAATAGCTATCTGTACCAGATATGTCAATGCAGTTTATGCATGCTTCTAAATCTGTTCTAAGTTTTGCCTTCAAACAACTGACAGCCATTCCTATTAACGAAAAAAGAGAGAATTTGAAAAAAATACTAGCATACAGCCAGATGCCTGATACCTGACTTTGACCTATGAGCTGCATTTATCTATTCGCAACACTTGATCGTACTTTTTCTGATACAGTTCAGGATTTTGAAGTAGAAGACTGCAAAAGACTGCTTTTCACAGTTTCTGGGATTTGATGTTGTCCTAAATAATAGCTTCATATTCAGTAGCAAAACATGTTTTTCTATATGTTTACTTTTCAGTTAATCCTAGTAGTATTTGTGAAATTATAAAAATTCATCTCTTTACAAAAAAAATTCACTTGTTCTTGCTATGATTGACTTTATTCAAATATCTAATTAACAGAAAAAAAACAAACCAAGAGAGCCACCAAAAGTTGCCACGTCAGCCCCTTTCTTCATCCCAACAGTTCCTGGTCTTATACCCCGATATGCTGCTCCAGAGCAAGAAAATGATGCACAGGTAAAAACAAGACTCAGTATAATAGTGTTTATCTAGTATATTTTTACAACAAAATCTTAAATAAATTTTTAGTCCTAACAAATCTTGCTAAAGGATTTACAATACTATTTTTAGTGCATCTACATTAATGCTTTCTTTCTTGGAGCCTTTTATCCTGTCAAGAAAATAATCTAATTGAGATGTAAAAATATGTTTGCATATTCATGTATGCTCACTTACTCTTTCATGGACTAGTCAAAGGTGGTAAACATTGGAGTGCTGGCACAGAAGTCTGATTTCTACATTCATCTTGAAGAAGCCCTGAGCACTAACAAATGTAAGTTGAGAAATTTCACTGAAAATTCCACTGTTACTATAAGCTAGTAATATTTTAAGAAGTTTGATTTCTAATGCCAAAATTGTAGCGAGTGAGGGGTAAAATACAGGTACTACAGTAGCAAAAGCAAAAAGAAGGTCTGCTATGTATGAAGCTGAGTAATACATAGATAGGTGATCTTTATCAGAGAAACATTGTTACTCTAGCTTGCTTGCAGCATGGATCCAAGTTCTGGCTAAAAGCTATATATAGAAAGCAGGTAAGGTTATTAAGATATTTCTGCAGATTGGGATGCTCTTGTCCAGAAAAAAAAATGCTCTGTATTATTTGTAATGTAAGAAAGGAAGGGAATGATCTGGTAAGTAATAATCTGGTGGCTCACTGAAACATGAGAAATATCATTTGCCTAATGAGTTCTATTTTCAAAGGCTACTTCACTAGACATTCACCAAATTTACGTTTAGTAATTGTAGTTGCTTTATAATTGCTTTAGGAAGAAGTAGCTGACTTAAATAATCTGTTGGATTTTTTTTGACATTCAGTTCATCTTGAAATTCAGTCACTTAAGGTGCCAATGGGATTGACTGTACCTATTTTTTTCTCTTAAACTGTGCTGCTACAGAATTATTGAAATATGGATTTTTGGAAACAGTTGGCAATATAGCTGACATGGAAACTTAAAGGGACAGCTACTGAAAGCTTTTTTATGAGGCAGTTCTGCTGGGAATTTTTCCTACCCCTTCTTAAACTCTTTTGAGATGAATGGCTTACTCAGATGCACTTGAAACGTGTTGTCTGCATACTTTATTATGGCCATCTCTCACAAGCAAGGTGTGTTTTTTATTCTGTGTTTTTAGTATGTCAATTGACAGTATTCTATTAAGCTGTTTCAGAGCTGCCCAGGGAAGAGTGAAACACAAGGTGAAAATACAAAAACCTAGTCAAGCACCTACTAGCTGGCTGCAACAGGTAGCAAGCACATAGTGGTCCCCTTGGCTGCCCTCAGGCAGTATGTCTGCTGTAAGGCTCGTGTGCTGCAGAGTCTGTGCTGTAATCACAGTCCAGGGAATCTGTTGATTCAGACCTGTGACACTGCTGATGTGTAGCATGGCTCTGTGCTTGCTAGTTTACAGGTGCCTCTTCCAAAGGCAAGTAGGCCATGCATATAAGTAGTAGCATACTAGAAGCCATCCTGGTTTACTGCTGGGATGGAGACAGGGTTTTGCACCACAGAGCAAGGCTGTAAAACATGGGCACCTTTTCCATGATTCCACCTTAAGATGGGCACCTTTTCCATGTTGAATGTGTACCAATTTCATAGCATGTTCCTCATTTTTTTAATCTGTCACAGCACAAAAATTAGTTAATGCATCTTTTTAGTACTGTTAATGTTACAACTGCACTTTAGTGAATGATTTTCAGAGAGATCAAATATTCATGCGTGGAATCAAATCTAAACCACCAAAGAAACACTAGCCAGTGCCTGATACCATTAGTTACAATGATACAGGAGTATAAGAAGCTGCTTCTTAGCAACTTCAGAAACTGAAATATTAATCATAAGACAACATTTAAAATTTTCCTACCAACAGCTATGTTTGCAAACATGTGTTTTCATTGCTGCATTTCTAAAACAGTCAAGTCTCAAAGGTCCAGCAGTATTGTAGAATCATGAGGAAAAACATTTATGAAGACGCATTTGTAAATTTCATGCATTTCTACCAGGAAGGTTTCCCCCTTTTCTCCAGAAAAGCAGGAGGAATTTACTTCATGAGCAATAATTCCCTTAGATGCACCAGATTGTTTGACCTCTCTTTATGTCAGTAGCAGTAAACACTAAAGTTCCTTAGTAAACCTTGTATTTGGTTTGTCTCTTCTAGGATATGTTTTTAGTAACAGCTCAAAATACGAGTTTATACTTTTTTTGACAAAAAAAATACAAAGTGACTGTTATCTTGTTAATACATTAAGACATTGTTCTTGTTAATGTCTTGTTAAGACATTGTGTTCATCTTAAGATGCAGAAATGAAAGAAAAATTAGAAAAATCCAAAGATGTTACTTGTATTTTTCAAGGTGATTTACAAAAAAAAAAAAAAAGGCATTTTCATCATTAGAGATGTATTTCTCTGAGGGCTGTGATGAGAAAGTAAGTTAAATGCAGGGTGGCATTTTGTGGAAAGCAAAAAGTAAAGAAACAGTAGAAATTTGAGCTATTACTTATATATTGCAAAAATTTTGAAGTGCACGTGACAGATTTCAAAGAATCTGTTATACACTTTTATTACTGGTAATGTATTGCTTGATGCTTTAAAACAGATGCAGCTCCACTTAACATGCTGAAAGACTTGGGACCATCTAATATTGAGATAGAACTAAGGAGTTTGGCCCCGGAAGGTGGTGGCTCTGTGGAGGTGATGCTAAGCTTTTTGAGAATGATTGGGATGATGCTGAACAAGAAGTATAACTTTGAACTTGCTCAAGCATACCTTGCGCTATTTTTAAAGGTAAACATGTTCTTTTAAAATTTGATTTTAGTCCTGTATAAAGTGGTCACTGTCCCATAAAACAATGTAAAAGCTGTGCAAAATGTCTGCTTGAAAGAATTACCTTAAATGATTTCTGTTTGGGATGGTTTACAGATGACTTGGAGAGTGCATTGGATAATTTGACAGTTCATCAGGTCACAGTCAAGTAAATAAGTATAATGAAGAGGACTGTGCCATAAATAACTGTATTTGTTACTTAGGATTGTTTTATTATTTGTAACATAACTAACTTGTTAATGGTTGTTAGCTGGTAAATTAAGATTTGTTATATTTTAAGTAACTCGAAGCACGATGGCTTTGCATGTCAATGGACTGCCATTCTTCTGTTAACTGTTAAGCTTCATAGAACTAATAAAGTTAATTGTAGATGTGTGGAAATTAGAAAGTTATTGTGATAAAATGCAACAGCAGTTACTCTTAAAGTGGTTCTGTAGAAGATTTAAACCTTTCTGATACTCTGCTGTATGAAATTGTGCGAAAGCAATTACTTTCAGTTTAGGAGAGTTGTTATGAACATTCAGACATATGATGTTATTTAACTGAGAATATCTCAGCAGAATTAGTGCAGGGATTGATTTTATGCCAGACAAATAGGAGTTTATTCTTGGTCTTTTTTTTCCGTTGGGTTTAAATGGAATGCATGGGGCTTTCTCCACAAGAACAAGTAGTGCAGATCAATAGGAGTAGGTCTGTAGAGTAAAACACTTTGGGATGAGGTAATGATGATGAATTTTATGCCTGTTTGTTACTAGTCTGTTTACTATTGGTCTTGTTCCATGGACTGGATATAATTAATAGTTGAGTAGGTGGTAGAATTCATCTTTCTGTTCAGTTTTGTATTAAAGAAATTCAGTGCATGTGTTAGGGACAGCTATGGGCCTTACAAACGTACTCCCAATGTGAACTATAGCAGAATAATATAAATTCACCCTGAGTTATGTGCACGCCAATATCTTTTGCTGTGGATTGGACAGAAAACAGCTCTGAGCTTAGCGAGACTTCTAGATTTATGCTGTAGTTGGGAAAATAACTATTCCATCCATTAATAATATGGTAAATAATATACTGGCTTTCTACAGGATTGAAATACAGCTTCTCTTTTTGCTTTACCAAGATTACTATTTTATTATATAAAGAAAGATACCATCTCCCCATATCAGTAGAATACTCCAACAGCATTCTTCTTGAATTATGCAACACCGATAATTAAAATAGTAATTCTGGTTGATCTCAGGGCATCTGTTTCATCTTTCTAGCCTGAAAATTAATTTGTGATGCAGGTTTTGGAAAGAGTAGGAAGTTACTCTCTATGGAAGCGTATGATTAAGATAGATTCAGCAGCAGCAGTACAACTAGTAAAGCAGTAAAATATTTAAGATATTTTGCTGCCTTAGCCACCTAATACATATATGGGTGGAAAATAGCTTCTGAAAGACTAGCAAAACAGAGTCAGGATTAAATGGAAGGAGTTAAAGGGAGAAGTATCCTTCATTTACTCAGGACTTTCCTGAAAGCACAGTATTGCAATTGAATGAAGAAGCTGATACTCTGAATGTGGATCGTCTGTATATGTTTCACTAACTGCTTTTTTTCTATTATTATTATTTTTAGTTACATCTTAAGATTGTCTCATCAGAGCCAAGCCTACTGCAAGAAGTATCCAGATTGTCAACTCAACTTGAAGAAACCTGGATTCATTTGCGAACTCTGTTCAATCAGAGTTTGTGTGTCTTAACATACATGAAAAGTGCTTTACTGTAAATTATTTAAGAGTTTTGACAATATAAAAATCCCCTCAGAAAAATAGTACAACTTATTGCCAAAAATACTGGATTACAAGAATTATACTGGGAATTCTGATGCTGTATTTTATTCATCTGTTTATGGCAAAGTATTTTAGAACATGCATAACTGAATATTTTGTTCAGTTCAGGCAAAAAGTAGTATGTGCCACTTAAATAGGCGTGTTGCATTCGTTTCTGTTATCAATGAACGAACGGTTGGAAGACCGTAGATAAGGTAACTAGTTATGTTTTCATGACCAAAAATGTAAATCAGAAAGAAGAAATACAAATAAAAACTGGGAGTGTATTTTCTGTACAGGAGACCAAAACTTCTATTGTGCTTAGTAAATCAGTATTGTCGATGCAAAAATAAAAAGTAACTGAATTACTAACAAATTCTTAACGTTGGTTTAAGTTAGCAGAGGAATAAAAAAATTTGTATACCTCTAAAATCAGAGTGGTTTTTGTATAAAGTTTGTAAAAGTTCTTCTCATGTTGGCAAACTACGTTCACTGTTTTGCTTCAGACACTTACTTCTGACACCAGGGATTTCTAGCTGCACTGCAAATAATGGAAGTTCAAAAAAAAACCTTTTTTTTTTAATAACAAGTTTCTTAGTATAATTTTGTAGGCTGAATTTCTGATGAAATTAGGATTATTTTCTTAAGACTGAAAATTACAGAAATAAAAGCTTAGACTTTTGAGAAATATTTTATGAGTCAGATTTTATGAATTGGTATGTAGGTTTGAAATGATGGTATTTGGGAAGAGTTTGGGAACTTCTGAGAGAGATATCTTGAACTTTGCTGCTCAAGAATACTGCCTACTGATAAAGACCCTTGCTGTTATTTCATGTGCTCCAGCTTAGAGACATAGTATAACATGCAATTTTTATGAGAGTACTTGAAAGATGGATTCATTGCATTTGACATGAACCCATCTGACTGAAATGATCATGTAGTTTCGTTCTTCTATGTACGTGATTATTTTTTTTATGCCATCCCATTTTGGATCTTTTTAGTCATGCATCCTGGAACAAATTATCTGCAAACATGTAAATGCAGTTTGGAGTTGTTCTGCGTTGTTCTGACAATTCCTTAACCGTAACTCATATTTCTCTTTTCAACATTTAATATGGAATTTTATAGACTGGCATTTTAGCCAGTTAGGGTTGAAAATACAGAGTCAGAGGGAGTGATGGACACCTGAGCTTTTTTATGAAGCATATTGCTAAAATTTAAAATCTTTTTTTTTTTTAACATAGAATGATTGGTGTCTGATGATGCGCTTCTGAAGAACCTGTTACTTCCAATTTTTTTGAATGGATCTGAGGCATACCCAAATCCCTCAAATTTCAGGGTAGTAAGTAATGGTAAACCTGTGAGCTTATAGGTGTGCTGCTGTTAACTATTTGATTTAGGAGACCTTAAAGAATAATTTTTTGAAGTTACTTATGTGAACCAAGCTGTTAGAATATACAAAGGAGGGAGGATGTACAGTAGTTAAACATCTTCCTCAGTGGCTGAAGGAACAGCGGAAAAAACTTTCCTCCTGGATAAGAGTAAAGCTCTGTCAAGTGTCCTGTCTCCAGCTGGAACAAGGAATAGATGCAAACAGGTCCTGTATAAAAGGTCCTGTATAAAAGTGGTCCCTTTTCAAGCACATTACACCAGCTTTCAGCGGTGAGCTATTTGGATACTTCCTGACCCAGCTGTGTTCTAACAATTGTGTTTAATCGTCTGTGACAGACCTGTTTGTTCTCTGCGAGTTCATCTAATCTCTTTTAGAACCTAGTTATACTCCATAATATCCTGTTGTAATGGGACCTACAGTTTAATTAGATACTAAAGGAAAATAATGTAGTTCTGTTTGAATACTCCTGACCTGCTACCTTCTAATGTGTGTCCATCCTTGTTCTTGCAGAACTAATATGAGAAATACTAATGGTGCTCCAGTCTCTACGTGCTTCACTGTCTGTCAGCCATAAAGCAGTTGTGAAATTATATTTCATTTTACTGTGTCTGCACGTTCTTTTTCACTGACATACATTTGTTTCAGCACGTTTAAAACTGTATGTACAAGATCTGTGTCCAAAACTTTTAAGATTTATAGGGAGACGTAACGTGTGGGTTTGTTTGTTTTGTTTTTGTTGGACTACCTGAAGGAGTCAGGGAAGAGAAAACACTTTTTTTTTTTTTTGCCAAACAGGCCATTCTTCTGAAAGCAGAACCAGCAAACTCAGCACTGCTGACATAACATTTGCAGTCTGGATGATCTCATCAGATGTGTTAATACAGTTTATGTCATACACGGATGAATTTTAAGTCTAACTTAAACACTTCAGTCATTTCTTACAGAAAATACTCTTTAGCTGTTTGTCATACCCAACATCCTTTATTCATTTTTTTTTCAACATTCCTACTCATGACTGCTATTTCAGCAGTGTTTGACTTTTCTTCTATAAGCTGATTCTAGTCTCCATTTTCACCATGGTTTGCTTTTTCAGTTTTTCATGATGGCTGTTCCACCCACCAACTCCTGTGTGCAGCAACCTTGTCAAGTTCGATCTCAGAAGTTACTCCAAGTCTAACTGTTGTGATTTCAAGACTGTTTGGTACTCATGGAGGTGTTGACGCCAGACTACAGTTAGTTAGACCTCATTCCCTGAACTTGTTGCTGGATTCTAACTCCAAACAGTGAAGATTGCTTTTCTCTGAGTCATAATCTTCACTTTTCTTTTTTTCAAAATCTTTACTTTCTTTTTTCTTTCAAGCAAAAATGGAGGTATTATGAGGAAAAATGTGGAAATGTGAAAATTAATTGATGCAAATATTAACATGTTGTTCTGTGGCCAGCACAGACACTGACTTGAAGCATTTGAGCACAGTGTATTTCAAATTTGTTAACTCTTTCTTCAAAAGAATATTAGGAAAGGCCACAAGTCTGCAGATTATTGTAACACAAGTGGTGGTGTCCCAGAGTGTGGAAAATGCTAATTTGCGTTCTGTGAAGTAGAAAAGCCAAAGTATTTGTTGGCATGTTGAAATCTGGTGGTGAGCTGTGCTGAAGGAGTTTAGCATTGATTAAAGATCACCAAAATGTAAGTAGCTTTTCCTTCTGAACGCTGACATCAGCAGATGTTTTCTGGTTACCAAGTGTTAGCCCATCAGCCTTTTAAGCACAATGCCTCTTGTAAAAATAGTGCTTATTAAGAATTATCTGATGAAATATGATTTGTTTTTAAAAATCATTTCCCTTTTTAGAGATGAGGAATCCAATCAGAGCCTTACCTTATGTCAGTGCAAGGAGTCTGCTTGACTTTTTTAATGGGTTTGCAGTGTGTGTTAGAGGAGAATAAACTGTAATCTTTATGTGTCCTTAGTACCTGTGCTTTTCTGTTTGTGAAACAGTGATAAATTATGGAAAGAGAAATGAAGGTCAGAATGCTAAGCTCCTTTTTACTGGGGTTTTACATGCTTCCCAGGAGGATGAGTGAGTTCCCTGATGCTGTGGAGCACATCATGCAGCTTTGCTTGTTAGTGCCAGTCTCTGGAAGAATTTTCCTCACTGATGTGTGCACTGCTGGTTCACAGAAGTCTGTGTGACTAAGTGGAGGTGCATACTATTGCTCTTACTATCCAGCGGGTTAGAGAACTGATGAGCTGACTCCATGAGACATGTAGGATACTAGTGTTAAGTGTATGCTAGTCAAGAAAAGTGGAGGATGTGGGGAACTATAGGTTGACCAAGCTTAATTTAGTCTCCAAAACAATCATGAAGCAAGTGCTGTGTGTGTTTTTGGAGTCCATCTCCAGATACACCAAGGACAAGATGATGAAGAACAGACAGAGGAGATTCACAAGGCAGAATCATGCTTGACCAAGCTGCTTGCTTTTTAGGATCAAATGGCTGGTTAGATGTACAAAGGAAGAGCTGTGAATTTAATAATAAAATTCAGTGCAAGTAGAACAGCAGTTAATTGCTTAGTATTCTGTTATTAAACATTGCAAATTGGTAGCATTCTAGTCAATAGGTATGCTGTCACTGAAGATTTTGCAAATTTTAGTACTTGCTCACTGCATTCTGTGCCATGTACCTTTTATGCTGTTAGCTGGCATATGGGTGATAGAGGTTCTGCAGGATAGAGTTGAATTGCTTGTGCAGTAACTCAGTATAATCAGCATTAAAGAAATTAATTTAGTCATGTTCTAATTATGACTAAAGCATTATTTTGTTAAATATCCCATAGCAAAGAAGCTCAATAAATTAAGATGCAGCAATGTTGGATAATGCTACTGGCATTTGAGAGATTTGCAATGAGGCATAGAAGAATTAGACTGCCAAACAATTTGAAAGTATTTCAAGTGAACGTCTGATAAGAAAAATGGTTCTAAAATTGGTGGGTGCCACAATACATTTGACAGTTTTACGGGCTCTTGCCTTTTACCCCTAGAAGTTTCATTGTCATGAATTACCACCAGATTATATCCCCTGCTGCAACTGCAGACCTTTCTTTGTTTTTTAATAGCCTCTACAGCTTGAGTGTTTCATTGCCATTTGGTAACATAGCTTCTGCTTGAGCAAAGACCTGTTTCCCAGTGTATGAGGTCTGGGAAAGACATACCTTGAGAGATCCAGCAACCCTGTTAAGAGCGGCTGTAATAGCATGTAACCAGCTGAGAAAGAGACAGAGTGCTGCTGTCTTAGGGGAAAAAGTACTGTGTGGGGGAATGTATTTCCTGAGCAAGACTGCTGCTTAGGCTTGGAGACAGTAGGAATCTCAAATTAGTAAAAGAAACAGACTGAGATCTCTTTTCAGGAACTGGGGGTTTACTGCAATTAAATCTCTCTCCTTAGCAAGGAAAAAGCCCAAGGCACTGTAAAGAACCTGCGTAGTCAGAAGTGAGAACCATCGTCAGCACTCAGGAGGAGGTTGCACCCTGGTATAGTGGTACTTGGCCCAGGAGAGGGTGTCCTTTCCAGTGATCCGCTTTGCAGCATCTCCCAGTCATCTGACAGCAGCAGAGCAGATAACCTAAATACCATAGCAGAAGGAGTTATGACAAAAAAACTGCTTGGAAGAGAGGAACACAGGGACTGTTCTTTCTACACTGAAGAAACAGGAGAGAGTGAAGTAAATGGTAAATCCTGCAGGGAAGCAAGGGGCTGTTTATTGAAAGCATGTGGTGGGTAGAGATGGGCATCCATATTTTCCTCCTGTTCCTTGGCTAATAGTGGGAGCATTGTGGTTGAGCTGTAGGAGCCCTCCTTTCCTCACTGCAAGGTGGCTGCCAGATTTTGTCTTTAGGCCTTGCATAGCTTGCATGGGCAAGTCTGCTAGTACAGGGTCCCAGAATCCAAAAGTGGCTCCAGGTGGCTAATGTTAAACACTGAGGGTATCGCCTGCTTGACAACATTTCTTTGTTGCACGCAAGTTGCAAGATGCCTCGTGGCTGTCCTTAGGGGACCAGGTGGGAATGATTTCCTGGTAAAGAGGGGAGCCAAAGCTAGAATTCAGTCTGTCACGGAACTGTAGCTGTTTTTATATAAATTGGGATTTGTGCCTGTCTACTGCGGTTGCCAATGTCAAGATCTTAAAAGGTGACAGGAAAAAAATGATGTAGTGGGCAATTATAAAGATATTTTTGAAGCATTTACTTCATAAAAATTATGTGGAAATTTTTCAAAATGTATTTTTTTTTTGCCAACAGAAACCTATTGGTGAGATACTCTAAATGTTTCCAAGGATTGTTAAGACCTGAACAGATTGACTCTACAAAACAGAAGCGTAATGTAAGATGTCAAATTTATTTTTTTCACTAGAATATCCATTTTTATGAGCCTGGAAAATTTGTTAACCTACTTTACAAATATTTGATTATGTTAATCTACCTTATAAAGGAAGACAATACTGAACAGTTGATATGAAAAGAAAAATGGATGAAATGTTAGAAGTAAAACAATGAAGTAACCTTTAACTCTAAGGGATGAATATACTGAAAATACTACATGTCAATGAAAACTTAACCATGTTAGATTCTCTGTTCTTTGGTCTAGGCATATGAGAATATTTCTTAACTGAGCCCAGCGCCTGATAGCTTTAGAATAAATCTTGGTTACATCATACATGTATAAGACTATTTCACTGAGACTGGGGAGGTGCTGTTCTGTCACATGCCCTTTGCTTTCATATTTAAAGGAATTTTCAAACAGAACCACAGCACAGCTCAGATACACATTTTCTCAGCTTATGTATCAACTTCATGGCCTTGTTGGTTGATATGCAATTCAACCATGTGTCATGAGCTCCTAGATAAGCCTGGTCAGCCTAATGTGAAACAAAGGATTTAGAAAATTTTCTGGTTTCACATGTTGCAGTGACTTTGGCCATCGGATGAAAATGGTTCAGAAATGAATCTAACTTCATTTGAAATAATTAGTGAGAGATGTAGGCTGCTATTTTGGAATTGGAATGTCTATGTTCAGCTGAGCACTGGCAGTAGAGAAGGAAACAAACCCAAACCTTGCTGGTAGAGTATTCTGGGTTCAACCAACAAGGAAGTGGTTACACCAGCCCATCTGTAGTACAGCTCTGTTTGTTACTCCAGATTTGTTGTTTTCCTGATTTAATTACTGTTTGAAGTACCTGTTACAGACCTAAAAGGAATGCTGTGATCTAGGTAAATATTAAGCTGTGTTAGCTCTGTGCTTTTAATAACTGACAGCCCTAAGTGAACTATCAATTAAGATAACAGATTCCTGTTCATCAGAGATATATACAGTGAATCTGTAACCACTGACAAGAGAAAGGCTTCTATGCTACAATACAGTCTGCTGTAAAAAAAACAGGAAAGAAAATTACTTTTTCATAATAAGCTTTGTGTCTTTCATAAGTATTAAACTAACTAGGTATCAGAAATAAGTACAAGTAGGAAAAGATAAGTGAAAACAGATTTAAAATCTAATAAAATACAACATTTTGTGCCTAAGAGAATTGTATAATTTTCCTTCATTTCTCTTCCAATCAGCTTTTACTTTTTTTTTTTCCCAAAAGACACTGTCAAAATCATCTTCTTTCTTAACCATACTGTGATCCTCCCCAAACCAGAAAAACAAAGGTTTCCTAGCATTGACTGATGAAATTTCAAATTATTTCTTCCAATCCTGTCTCAGTTTTGGTGAAATTGTTCTTACGGTATTCACACTACTGTTTCCATTTACAGAAATTTTCAGGCCTGAATATAACACTGTAGGCACATCTGGTCAGTTCAGCCTTTTCTAATCTGCATTCCATATTTCTAAACAAGATTCTCCCTTTAGATTGCTAGTTATGTCTTGCTCTTTTCACTGAAAGGGAGGGTGTCTTTCTAAAATGATGGGATTGTTCTTCAGATAGTACTAAAATAAAGGAAAAATCTTATTTGTTCCATTAATCTCTTTAATTCTCACTCTAGCATTCAAATTGTAACAATTATCCTTTGTCACAGTCTGCTTCTGTTCGTGTTAGAGACTAACTTGAAAGGCATTTGCTTCTTTTCCATTGTTGCTTTGTTAGCAACCACCTTATGAAGAGCTAATTCTCAGTCTAAGAAGCACCCACTCATTTCTTAATGTTGGTAATAATTTCCACTTGCTGAATGGGAGGTCCTTTCATCCTACAATTTAAAGCACTTTGCTTGACAGTGACCCACAAATTTAGCTTGACAGTGACCCACAAATGTAGGTAAGTTTTATCAGAACTGAGTTACATGTAGGAAAATGGACAGTGTAATATGGTACCATGTAGAAATAGCTGTATGTTGTCATGTAAGAGTGTTGCCTAGAGATCAGGGAGTTGTACAATTAAATGGGGTTGACACTTACGGCTTCCACGCATCAGTAGTTTGGTGCTAGCTTGCTGTCTTTTACTTTCTTCATCATGTAATCTTGATGAATCCATTGTTTCTTGCTGAATGCCTGCTAATAAGTCAGCAGAATGACTGGAAACGTTACAGAGGAATTCCAGCTCTTGGCCTCTTGCCCTGCCACTCAGTTCACTTTTCCTCTGTGCCCAGTCTTTTTAAGACAGAAGGTGCAAAGATGATCAAGCTTTATGTACTGATGATAAGCTGGATATGAGCAAACGCCAGCTTTAAGTTTCCATGTTGCAGTCTCCTGTTTTGAGATCTGACCAATCGTGTTTTTGCAGAGATCACCGCTCAAGCATTACCTAGGAGTTCTAGTAGTTTAGCCTATCATCTCCATCTCTGGCAGAAGCCTTCTGCGCACACCTGTATTAGCTCCAAATAGCACTTCTAGGTTTACAAGGAAAATAAAGTAATATGTCATCATTATGCAAAGTAAGTTACCCGCACAGTCAAATGCTTACAGCTTCATTGTACTTTAATTCAAGCCAATTTGTTTCTAACAAGAATAAAAGAATATTAAATCATTAAATCTGGCTTCTAGTAAGATCATTTGGTGTAACAGAGTTCATATTCACAGGTGAGTAGATAGCAACTTCTGGGTTTGATTCTACCCAGAAACGAAATAGTTGAGGAATTGTTCCATGAATTTAGAACACTTTGGTCATTTGAGCCATTGTGTATTCATGTTAATTCTGACAAAACTAGCCTCATGTTTTTAAAAGCTATCCCCTCTCTTTTTACATTTCGCCTGTGAAGACTACTATCTGGATAGCCAAAGTGATAGTAAAGAATATGTCCTTTTCCCTCAGCCATTTCACTCGTTTTTGATATAATCAAAGGATGTCTGCAATAGAACAATGAGGTCAAAGAACTGATCATGAAGCACAAGCTTTGCATTTACTTCGCTTCCTGTTCTATAAGGCAGAAGTATGGTATATGTGTATACAGCTATACATCTATATGGTAGTAAAATTTTAAATTGCCCTGATATTTGCTTCAGAGCACCCAAGTCCTATCCCTGACGTTTATACAATGAAGGGTTGTAAATATACATGGGGGTGCAACAGAAAGACTAGATAACAGGTTTTTGTCATATATCTGACTATTCGTTCAGGCTTTTCGTTATCTGTGGAGCTACTAGTGTAATACCAGTGCAATACCTTATTAAAGTGGCCTACTATTTTCTCCAAGTTTCTGGTTTAGTTGCATGTAGCTTCAATCATACATGTACCACATGGCATCAAAAACACCACATCAGACTTCTTTGCAACTCCTAAGCTGTAGTGAGGCACCACATGGAGCTCCAAACTTGGTAGGCTTCAGGATAGGTACAAAAACAATCAGTAACTAACTAATTAGTTGTACAAATGCCTCAGGAATGCACACGTGGTAGGAGGTTTTCTTGGGCAAAGTTCTTCTGTGCTGTGATGAAAAAAAGATTATTTATGAAAATAACTTACGGGAAATGTCAAGTCATTAAGATCATATTTTATCTAACCTACTGTATAAATTCTGCTTTAAGCTGAACTAAAAAATGTGAAACTTGAAAGTAATAGTAAGAATGTCTATGATAAATCTGACCAAAGCAGATATTGGGTAGGGGTTGTGATGATCCAAGTACTCTTTGCTCTCTTTCACATTGAAGAGTTAGCTGGCAGCTGGTGAAGCATGCTTAGCCATGGACTGTTATCTCATGTGCATGTATGACCCGGTGTTTAACACTTAAACAGGTGGAAATATCACTGAGAATATGAGTAGTTTATTGTGTTCTCTCTTCTACATATATATTTAAATGTTTATCTTATTTTAATGACATCACTCACAGTATCTGAGAGCGCAGTAACTTCTCTGGGACTCTGTAAAAAATTATAAAAAGCATATTGAATGTTAATGTTCAGGTTCTGTGAAGTAAATGCTGCTAATTGATAAATTAAATATGACATTTATTATGCTGGTTTCTGTGCTGATCCAGAGCTAATGGAAATTATGGAGTATGTCATGTATTTGTTCCCATTAAGGGTGCTTGTTCTCAGTAGGACTTCAGACTGCTCGTCTGATCTTTTTGTTTGTTTAGGGGTTTAAGCTGCCTAAAGTCTTTCTAATTGCCATGATGAGTTCCACTTTAGTAAAGACAAATATACTAAGCAGGGATCACAATAAGGAGCAATGTTGCAAGAAAGTAAAAACTTGCTGTTAAGACTGAGATTGTAGAAAAAGCAGCATTTTCTTGTGTTGCATGCAAAACTAGAACAGAAAATTGTAAGCTCTGTTCTCAGGTCTGTCACCATCTCTCAGCGACTATAAATAAATCAGTATTGTATTCTTTAGTTCTTTCATTAGTGAAGCAACACTCAGTGTGTTACTGTTACCAGGAATTCAAGGGAAATTTTCAAGAAATAAGCAAAACAAAGTGACACTCTAGAAGGGAACATCGTGCTCAATATGCAAGTAATACTCTGGCACCTAAAGGCTGTGGTCTGTTCTGTGCCAGGGTATCGTATTGTGCTTCTACATGTCTTCCTAGAGCAGTTGCATTTAGCTTTCACAAAATCCTTCCAGTAGTTGGCCTCTCATAATAGTCAGAATGATTAAGTAATTTGGATGCTTTCCAAGGTTCTTTCCCAATAACCTAGATCGTTTCAGATTGAGTGTGTTGTGGAGAAAAACATTTGCCAGGAATTTCTGTTACAGGAACTGGTAGAAACGTCGCTGGACCCGACTCAAACCAGAGAAACATATGATTTGCTATAAATTTATATTGGCGGCTTTTGATCATAAATGTCAAATTTAGGTGTATTAAAATTCTTGAACTATTTTATGTTCAACCCTTTGCATTATGGACAGTGAAATTATCTCTTGGTAGGGTAAACTAAAGATGTGTGATAGCAGGTGGCTGCAAGGCTGCCATCCCAAGCATGTGGGCAGAACATGAAAGAATATTGAAATTCTGCACAGATGTAACAAGGGAACGAAGGTCTACTGAATGGGGGAGTTGTCTTGTAATGGTAAGAGTGTGAGGGTTGTGGGCATGGGCTGTGAAGGGACTCAGAGGCACAAACAAGTCATTTTTTGATTTGAACTAGAGGAGTCACATAAACAAAACAACAGTTTGGGAGGCAAATTATTTTATCAGCACCATTTTGTGTAAGGCTAAATCGCAGATGTTAAAGTCCAGGATCAGAACTTGAACTCATTGAGATATGAATAGTTTTAGTTATGTGGATAGGTGGGAAAAAATATATTAAAAAATACTGAGAGGAATCTGCAAGACTTAGACACAGCCTGCTTTGTGGCCAGGAATATCGGGGTCGCACTTGTAATCCATATGGCAGGCAGATGTGTTGGCAGTGTTGAAAGAAAGTATCTGCAATTAAGGCTGGACTGAAAGTGTTTTGGTCGGTAGAAATCAGATATTAAAAGTTGCACCCAGTTCCTAAGCCAGCTGCCAAAATGACTGCCACAAGCTCCATTCCTTCCTCTTGACACACAAGGTGGTGGGTAGCTCTCCAGCGTCCACACCCGCCCTGAAGTTCCTTGGCCATACAATAATAGCTTGCTCTCACCGTACCCATTTCCCCTTCACACCTGGAACTTCTGATGGTTCAGACAAGTTCTCGTTGTATGTTTGCCACAGCACTGAATCACTGTGCAGCTTTCCCACCTTTGGTTCATCCAGTCCAGGAGAGCCTCAGGGGCCAAAGTGACTCACTTTGTGGAGGTGTGGCCAGTCTGTTCAGGACCAACTTCTTAGGCTTAAAAAAAGTCCAGACATTCTTCCACTGTTGTAAGCATCATTATTATTTAAGACTGATATTTTTGTGGCCTTTTCTAGCTATGTAAAAGGAATGGATTACCTTGCAAAAGCTAATGACTTCACTGTTGCTGAGCTACTGACTGCATCAGAAAAGGAATGTTTGAAGTAGCCTATAGTGGAATGGGAGGTCAGGCACCATGTGTGATAGTGAATGCACAAAAACTACTCACTCATGAGGGTGATGGTAAAAAGTGACATATTGGTAGCAATAGCAGAAGGAAGTCTATAGCTCTTGAACAGAATATGTGGTCTTAACAGCTCACTTCCTCTTTGGATACCTAAACCAAGTCAATAGGAGGAATGCTGTTCATTTCTATATGTGACATGGAAGTGACAGACAGAGAAGAGGTGGATGCATCTCCTGAGTGAAAGCTCCTGAGATTTATAAAGCACTTAAGATTTATAAAACAAATATTAAATTCCTTCTTTCTTTTTCCCCACATTCTTAATTTCAAAATAACACCATTTTCATTTTTCTTCCCTAAATATCATTTGCAACTACAAAGATATTTTTTTCTTTACTTTTGTAAAGTCATATGTCACCCATAGTCAATATGTGTACCCATAGTCAATGATGGGTATGGATTTTTAATAATGCTTTGTGTGCTGTCTGCAATGTGTTAGCTGCTTCTTGTTATATAGTCATAGATAAAAGTTGTCTAGGATTTGTTTTTTAATTGGGGGAGAGCTGCACCCATATAAAATCTTTGCATCCCAAACAAAGGGAACCTAACCAGCTAAAAAGATTTCCAACCATATTAACTCATTCTGGTTTATGTGTTTTCCTTTTTTAAGACAGAAAACATTTTCACCATACCTCAAGCTCTTAAATATTGTTTGTATATGTCACATGGTTAATTATTTGACCCCTGTTGGGAACAAAACTCCCTGCCAGCTAACACTGTTACGAAAGGTGTATCTGTTCTATCTATGATAGCAATGATGCATGCACTAAATGCAGGTGTTGAAGTTTTCTAGGAGTTAAGCAGGTTTGAGATACAAAAATCTAAATACTCTGAAGATAGCAAGATTTTAGTGATAAACCTTGTGGGATAAATTGAACAGGAAGTTCCAGAAAGGGGAGAGAAAAAAAAAAAAGAGCATGTTGATAGAATTTAACTGGTGGTACCCTCGCTACACTGCCAGCACGCAACAGCTATTTTTGACCTAACATTTAATGAGAAAATGAGATAACACTTGAAGATAATTTTGTAACTCGCACACATTCTTTAGTATCCTTCTGCTTTCATGTAAAAGGTTGCATTCAGATTGTAAAATTCTTGGATATACTCTAGGCAGTTTAAGAAAGAGGAAACGGGGGCAAGGGAGGTGGGGAACCTGGAGCAGCCTCTGGAAATTGCCAAAGTCAGAGAGGCCCAGGAAGAGAGCAGCAGGGGTGTAGAGATTTGGTCTGTGGTAGTTGCCTTTTTTTTTTTTTCCCCTCAAAGGGAGGTCCCCAATGAGCTGATCTCCCTGTCCCTGCCCTGCAGAGCTTGGCAGCAGCCCTAGGGCCAGTCTTCAGCTCCAGCCTCCATGCTCCGCGTGGAAGAAGTCCTCCTTCCCATCACCCGAACCTCCTGCCGCTTGGCTGCCCTTCCTTCCCAGCTGGCATTTGGCCCCTTTTCGTTCCTGTGTCAAGGCAGGCATGCTGGTCAGCCCCTCCAGCAGGTTGGTGTGCCGGGCCAGTCACACTGCGCTTGTCTTTCTGAGCTGCATTGCCCCCCTTCTGATGCAGGAGGAGCAAGGGCAGCAACTAGAACTGGTTTTCCTTCAATTACAATTATCTGTAACTCCTTCCTCTTCAGCCAGTTTTCACTTTGTAACCATTTAGTCCATTGCCTTCTAAATTAAAATGCAGCTGGAGTGGCTCACACAGTATGCCACATCACTGCAACATCTGCCTGCAAAGGAAAATAATTGCTTTGTGTCGATGTGCTGAAGGCACCGCACTATATTTGGCACCATTGCCCAGGACTCCCCTTTTTCAATATTTCATTATATTCAATATTTCAATATATTCAATATATTTCAATATATTCAATAAAACAACCTAGCTTCACAGGCAGTTTGCTATTTGTCAGCGGGTTATTCTTTTCATGGAAAGATTGAACCTGCCTGTACTTCAGGTATGTGAACTACGCATGATTGCTCACAGATGTATTTCTATTTATTAGACTACTGCAAAGTAATTAAATCTTATAGCGGAGAATACCTATCCAGCAAAAGTCTAATAAGTTGAAGAGACAACCCCTGAAGTCTTTGCTGAAATTTATATGAGCTCCTGCTGCTGCTTTCCTGCTTTCCTGTTTAGGGGCTGCATTGCTTCCATTTAAAATCAACGTGTTTAAGAATTAAGTATACATACATGATTGTGGCAGGACACTGTAATATGTATAGGTGCCTTAGGCAGAGGGACTTTTTTTTTCCTTGGTGTCTGGTTGTTTGTTTTAAATGTATGCATATTTGATCTTTTGCCCACCTTTTTACCTAAGAAAATTTGACAGAGACTACTTATGGGTAGCATTTCCTGTAGTTTGCTACAAAAGTTTGCAGTTTGTGTAGCTTCTGTTATAAAGAATCTGCATTTTTAGGAAGCTAATGAGGGAGGCTATATAATCCAGTGGCATGGAGCTAAATCTGTTCTTCTAACATCCGAATTTTGCTATTGGTTGCACTGGGTGCCAGGACTTAAGTTTGTATTCACCGATCCAATGATTCACCAATGAGTCTCTGATTTTGTTCAGCAAGACATATATACGTGCTTAAGTTTCACTAAAATCAATGACATGAGTTGAAGTCCGTTATTTATGTCTTGCAAAATAAAGTTGTTAAATCTTAGAAAGACAGCCTGTTTTCTAGGATTAGTATGTAGTGGACTGGAACATTAAAAGGGAACCCGCCTTGTTCTCGGTGTGGTACATGCTAGTTAGGCACCTATAATCAACTGGAAGCAATTGAAGCATCTGACTTCCTGTTCCTGCATTAGGAACTTTAAAGAATCATTTCTGAAAAGAATGGATCATGTTGTGGTCACCAGTGACTAGAGGGGAGGGGATGTGATGGTAGTGCAGGGGCACACAGAGTACCATGTAATGGGTCATGATCCAAACTCATCCAAAATGTCATTTCAGCAGATCAGTACAGTCTTTTGTGCTGTCTGACCAAACTGAAAGCAGGTAGGCTTGGTGGCAAGAGCTGCTCGTGTCACCTGTATTTATGAAACGATGCATGGTTTGTGTGGATACCATATATAAGTGCAATTCTACCGTGAGTCTATTGCAACAAAAATTCCACTGATGTGAGTGGGACCACACATTCAACCTCTTAGCTGCATGTCTGCCTCTAATTTGTCACAAGCACACATCAAATAGGGTGTCTATGAAGCATTCTTTATCTCAGTTCTGTTCTGTATTGTTAGTCTGGCTATCAAAACTTGGTTCTGTCTCTCTCTTTTTGCTTTCTGATGTTACTACTATTTCTTTCCGGATTCAGTAAAGTAGAAAAAATACTTTTTGCTGAGGGAGTGATTCTTAGATTCAGTTAGAAAAAAAGGGTTTTAACTCTGAAAATCTATTAATAGTTTAGTGTCAGTGATACAACTTTTATATTTAAAAATATTTATGTCTTGCTGACTAGAATTCTAGAGGAAAAATATTTATTTTAAATGAAGATATTACCTCAGTCTCCACTGCTCTCCTCTCCGCTCCTCTCCTCTCCTCTCCTTTTTGTTTTTATTTTCTTTTTAAATTGAGAACAAAGTTTGGACTGAAGTTGTCAGTTTTTGCAAAGATATAATAGCAATACTAGAGTTCTACAGAAAAGTGCCATTTCAGGTATATAAACTGTCAGATTGCTCTGTAAAAATACTATGTTTATTAACTGAATTGCTGAGTATTTACCAATCTAACAGTACAAGGAGAAGATTAGATTCTTTAAAAAATATATGTATATATAAACACAATGTGCACTTTTAAAGCTGTGTCCTAAACTTGCTTATGAGAATAGATATGTTTAGAATAGAGACCTTTTTATGTATCTTAGCAATCTGTTATTCTTTGGACCTCGCTTTACTGCTTAGACTTAAACATTTTACACACATCACAGAAATTTCAGAAAAACAGAAATTTCTGTTTTAGTAAGTTAGATAGAAGGAGGTCAGACTTAAGGTTGGAGGTTTTAGAAAAGTGTCCCATATAGAATTGTGCAAATCAGTGTAAAGCCCGGAGTACACTGATTTTCAGTATTTTATTTGACTAGCTTTCTCTTCTCTACTGACAGGGTGTTTTACGTGGCTTCCAAGTAAACTTAATTTTAGTTTTTAAGAATCCTCATTCCCATCATTTACATGCAGTCAAAATTCAGGCCAGGTAAAGAAGAAATCATTTTCACTGAAAGAATTGCACACAATACATTAAGGATAGAGGAAGAAGACATTGTGCATAGTCATACCTGCAATTATACTCTCTTCGTTACTGTACCTGAACATGGTGAGAAAGACTTGGACAAATCTTACTCTCCTTTTAATTGCCATTAATACCTCCATCTTTTCTGCACCTGTGAAAATAATAAATGTGGTACAATAAGCAGTAAAGTGTCTTTATAACCCCACCGAAGTGAGATTGAAAGAAGTGGAGATGGGTCTACTCTGGCAGACCCAATTTCTGTGCAGATACATCAGGGATATTTGCCCCACAGTGTTTCTCTCATGCAATTTTTTTACACAGGAAACAGTTATCCCGCTGATGGATCATCAAGTCCCAGGTGCGGCTATTGAAGAGTGGTACAAGGAGAAAGATATGATTTAAATGTTGACTTTTAAGAGCAAAGAATCTCATATTTTATTATTTCCATTTGTTTGAATGTCACAACAGCAAATTCAAGCTTTCATAGTCTCTCTTCTGCTGGACAGTTTTTCTACTGACATCCCAACAGGGAAGAATTACCCAAGGAAAAGGCTGCAAGTGCTAACCAAAAGCATGTTGTGTTTTGCCATGGTAAGCTGCTTTACTCTGATAGAAGTAAAAAGCCAAAGCCAAGATAAGTGTACCAAACAGATGGTTCTTCTTCACTTTCCTGTCTTTTAAGCTCTACATTGCTGAGAACAAATTTCTTTGTTTTCTGTGCTGCTGCTTGTCTCTCATTGAACTGCAGAATTTTTTAACTAACAGCTTCTTAACAGAAAAACAACTTTGGTAGAAACTAAATGTACTCTTTGGGCTAAACTCAGTCAATAATTCTGTATGAGAAAAATGCTGGAAATAATCAAGTGTTTTGTGTGGATACTTTTTAAACTAAATGTTTTGCTTCTAAAATAACTTTGTTCTTATAAAAAATCTGTTGAGAAAGATAACCAGAACTGAGTCAAACGAAGTGTTTATTTGATGGCTTGAAATAAGCAATTTGCATTTTACTGCAAAATCCCCAAACAGTGATTTTAAGTTGCCTTGAGTAAGTCAGTGTGGGATTCAGATGACCAACCAGGAAGTCTCTTTCAGAGCTAGTCTCAGAGAAGGAGAAAACACACACAACAGTGTCTTCACTCTAGTCAAGAGTGAAGAGACTCTTTCTGTTGTTTCCTCTCATTTCATACTGAAAGTACGTCCTTCCAAATACAGTCAGCAAAACATAATGAGCTCTACGATTCTTCAGTTCACTTCAGATAACCCACATTTCCTTTCTTCAATGAGTGAAGATGCTTATCTACATAACTGTTGACATTTCATAGCAGTTCTGCAGCTCCTACAGAAGTGTGAAAGTTGCAGGTAAAATAGAAGCAGTTTTACATTGCTGGAGTGCTCATTTTCTGGAAATTTTAAGTAGGGAAAGGCATTATTATCTGGTCAATAGAGCATTAAACAGGTCAGTTCTCAACTGGTATTGAAAAAAAACACGATTGTCTTCAAAGTCAGTTTTACAGCTTCTGACACTGGAATAAAACTGTTGACAATGTGCTCATAATGTGTAGAGTTCATTGGCATTGAACAGGTGAAAAAACAAAACAAACAAACCACATTAGTATCTGACCTATTACTAAGTCATATAAATAATTGTCTAATGCTTAATCAGACAATAAAAATCTAATATTGAAAGCCTCTATCAGACAGAAGGCAAGAAACACTGAGAAACGTGCAGCAAGACTAGCAGGTGTGCTCTTGATACTTTGGTATGTTTGTTTCTAAACACTAGTTAAAAATTTTAATATTACCTTTCTGCAAAGCAACTCTGTGGAAGCAGGAGGCTTTATTTATTTATTTATTTATTAAGTACAAAAGCTGTATATACAGAAACAGTAATCATGTGCAGATCAGCACTTGAATTATGCATGATTTTTTACATAGACATCATTTGTTTACTCTTATAAATGCTAAAGGATCGTTTTTAGTCTGTGGGTGAGCTCAGCTTTACTATGAAGGCCAGCACAATTTAACTATTTATGTTTAATTTTGAACATCGATGAATCTAAGCAAAAAGTAGATTCATTTGAATAATATACTCATTTGTAACATAACATTTTGATTTAGTGGAAAGTTCTTCATTGAATTCCATATTCAATATTTTACTGATTGTGTTCGAGGAGAGAGAGAGAGAGAGAGAGAGAAAGGAAGAAAAGTGAGAAATACTGCTTGGAGGAAAACAATGTCCCTAATTTTGTTCCTAACATTTTTAATGGCAGCAAAAGGAATTTATGATTCCTTGTAAAGTGATTTGTCCAACTCCGATGTTACCAAGGCTCTTAGAAACATTACATAAATCAAGGATCTAAGCAATGATAAGGGTATATATAGTAGCAAACCTGCTGAGTGAGAAATAAACAAGAAAAAAAAATGTTCACATAAGTAATGAAACTGTTCTGCTTTTTGCTTTTGACTTTTGGTGGTTATACTGGGACATGAAGGTGCAGATTCTGAAATACAGTGTTTATACACAACATCCACTGAGCTACAGTAGAAATTCTACCAGGTGTGTTTATAATTCTTCATTTAATCCCTGCTCAACTTTGTTAGAAAAAGTAATAGTTGGAGGGACAAATACAGTAATAACATTGTACATTTGTTCAGTCTGGCAATGTGTTTGTCATTGTTAGTTTCCAATACTGTAATTAAATGAGGGGGGACACATTTAAAAAATTAAGCTACACAAGAAGGTATACGAAAGAAACAGTAGCCGCTTTTCAAAAAAGCACAAACAAAACATCACTTTTACTCTGAAAAGCACAATTTGGTGCAACTTGTTAGAACATGTATATAATTTTCTAAAGAAGAAATGACACTGCTGTGACTTGGTCATATTAAGCTCTCTTTTGCCTTAGAGCTATTCAGATCTTTTGTTTTACAAGATGTAATGTCTTCTATGAGAGTATAATCTCACATGATCTTATAACTAAATTTTCTAGTTAGTTCCAGTAAAGTCTCCTGGTTTTTGTTTTGTTTTAAATGAAAACTGCAGAATTTATCTGTGCTATAGGTATATAGCTGTGCATTTCTATCAGTGTGTTGAATAATGCTGAGATGCTGAAAAATGCCAAGACCTTGCAATTCATCAGCAACTTAATGAAACCTATCCCTATGTACCTGCTTGAATTACAGTAATTACTTTTGAAATGTAATAAATACAGGCTAAAAACTTTCACATGATGCTTATCAGATAGCAGATGATGTGCTGTGATTCCTTTTCCCTAACAGTAACCTTTTCTTGTCCCTAAGAGTTAAATTAGTCACAGCAAATTTTCAGGAATCAAAAGTGAATGGTTGTAGGCAAATCTAGCGATAATATGGAGAAGGGTGATCTTAATGAGGAAAGCTTTAATTTGAAGCCCCAGAGCTTTTGTATGAGAACTGTTAAGAGCTGAGCATTTAAGTAAAAGGTGTCTGAGGGGACAAAGTGGAGGTAATCTCAAGCAGGCCTTCCTACTGACATGAAACCAGCATCATGCTTAGTAGAGACAATACAAGCTCAAGACTGTATTTTCCTAATCCATTCCTTGTCACTCGTCTGCAGATAAGCTTGTAAATAGTACTTCCTGGAACAAGGATGCTCATCTACTGTGTATCTCTGGTCACACTGTGTCAGACAGAAATTAATAGCAATGTCTACCTGGAGTACTTGTAGTAGTACTGTGTTTAGCTCTGGGGCCCTCATCTTAAGAAAGGCATCAACTTGTTGGAAGAAGTCCAGAGGAGGGCCATGAGGATGGTCAAAGGGCTGGAGCACCTCTCCTATGAATATAGGCTGAGAGAGCTGGGGTTGTTCAGCCTGGAGAAGAGAAGGCTCCAGGGAGACCTTATAGCACCTTCTAGTACATAAAGGGGACCTACAGGAAAGATGGGGAGGGATTCTTTGTCAGGGAGTGTGGTGATAGGACAAGGGGCAATGAGAAAGGGTAGGTTTAGGTTAGCTATAAGGAAAAAATTCTTCACTCAGAAGGTGGTGAGGCACTGGAGCAGGCTGCCCAGAGAAGCTGTGGATGCCCCATCCCTGGAAGTGTTCAAGGCCAGGCTGGATGGGGCTTTGGGCAACCTGGTCTGGTGGGAGGTCTCCCTGCCCATGGCGGAGGGTTGGAATTAGATGATCTTGAAGGTCCCTTCCAATCCAAACCATTCTGTGATTCCTTGATTCTGTGACTAGGACAAGATGGATTCAAGGAGTCAGAAAAGGGCATAGATATTCAGTCTAAGGTGGACTTAGAGGAGAAATTCTTCTCTGGGCAGTATAAGCAGAAATATGGAAGTGCAAATATTTTGACTCCTTCAGATTTTATGCAAAACCTTTTTTCCATGGCTGCCATCTCATTCATCTTTGTGAGAGCCATGAATACAAGCACCAGGTGTCTGATGCCACTTGAAATAATTGTCCCCATGAAGATCCAATGTACAGTTTAATCCCTGACCATAACACATAGATAGTTAGTCTTTATTTTTAAATTGGATGATGTTGTATATCTGTGTTGTTGTTGTTGTTGTTTCCCCTGGGGTTTGATCTTTTCTTGAAACCTTTTTGCTAACACATAACAAATCTATTATCATTAATATCTGGCAGGGCACTCAATGCAATTAAGCAAGGCCGTATCTGGATGTTTAATCAGAAAGTACAAAACAAAAACAAACCACAGCCATTTCCTTGCTTATAAAAGCTGCAGTTTTCCAGAATTTACAGAACTGGCATCTATCCAATCAGAAATCAATGAAGTAAATAACAATAGCTACTTTTCTTCCTAAGTACCATGTCCTGATACTTAGCCCCAGTTTTCACTGGCACTGATGTGACAAGAGACCCAGGGACAATTACTCTAAATAGAGCCCTCTCAACTTGCAACTACTCAAATATGAGGCAAATGAGTGAAACAGAGAAGATCTGTTCTATACTGGACAGCAACAGTCAGAACCAATGGTCATAATAGCTTTTTTTTTTTTATATATATATTTCACAACACAGTGGGGTTTTGTTTGTTTTCTTTTGGATGGTGTGTGTGTGTTGTAAAATAGTACAGCTAGAAAAGCAAGAATTACTAGCTAGAACAGTTTGGGCAGCTATATGGAAAGTCAGTAGGAATGAGCCTTGATTCCTAGCCCCATGACTATAGCCAGGGCTATTAACATGTCAGCTAGTGGAACAGCTACTGAACACACTTTGCTGCTGGATTAGGTGCTGAGATTCTGGAACCGAAGAGTCCTCAGTTTCCTTTACATCTGTAGTAAGAAATCTTGCACTGCTGAATCTGGAGAAAATTAAATAGGAGAACTGAGCAAATAGCTTTTAGAGTCATTCTCCTTTCTTGGCAATGTAACACGGAGGGATCTGCTGAATTTTAGCCAACTTGTTCACAAGTCAGCAAGGGGACTTGCACAACCTTTGAGTAGCTTTTAAAATCAGGAGAGTGGCAGCTGTTATCTTCATATGAATCCTTACTATTTGCTTTGATTGTGGCCAAAATACAAGTTGTAGGCATTAGGGGAAAAAAAAAAAAAAAGTGTTTTTAAAGTGTGGTATCCTAGTTCTTCAGTTCTCTGTATATCCACCCAAGGTAATAATGCTCTCATGCATACACCTGCATTTAACCTTCCTCCAAAGTATCTACTATACTACAGAATTGAGGTTGGAACCTAGCCTACCATCTGAAAGCGAGTTTGCCTCATATGAATGACTGTTTCTCAGAAACAGCTAACTTTGCCTTTCTCTTGCAGTTTATATATAATTTTCTGTATCTAGATGTCTTTTTCCAAATACCAAAACAAAGATGAAATTGTCTTTTCCTTCTGTGAAGGGAAAGGAACAATATTAAACATTGCCAAATTTTTAAATATTAGTTATTTATTTTAAAAGTGCTTAGTTGTGACTCTTTGTGTCTGTTTTAATAACATTTCCTGTCTTTTCAACTTTCTGTATTACTGGAATCATACTGAGCCCTGACAGAGTTTGTATTCTTACATATACATTTTAGAGCTCACTAGATAATGTTTTTGTTGTTTTTGTTTGTTTGTTTTCCGTACCCTGGGCTGGAGTGTTGTTTAAACTGCATAATTGCATTCTGGGAAACAAACAAACAAATCCACACAACCAAACCAAAAACATCTGCACATGAAAAAGCAAGCATCCATTTTGTCCTAGAAGAATTTCTTGAACTGCTAATGATGGCAGGGAATATCCAGCTGGAGCTCATTTGAGCAGGGAGTAGGAAGGCAGAAGCAGTTCAGTGGGTTTCATTCAGGAAGGGCAGCGTGTATCTTCTGTGGGTCCTGCTGGCTGGCTTGTGGTTTGCGAAGCCTGCCCTCAACAGATTGTTTTATTTGGATTTAATGACTCGTGAAGGCTTGTGGATCTGCTTTATTTTCTTTAGTGAACCAAAGGATAATGTTTGATCCTGAATATGAAAGAGAATGCTTCAAGAATGCCTCTACACTCTTGAAATCAAAAGATCAATTAAATCATTTAAAGAGGGACATGAAAGATAGGTGCTGTTGTGACTATGTTGCAAAGATAACTGTTCTGTCTATCCTCCGACAGTGACTATAAAATGATCCTGTTGATACGTGGGGTTGTCCTGGTTCCAGTTAGGACAGAGTTAATTTTTCCTCATAGTAGCTGGTAGGGTGCTATGTTTTGGATTAGGATGAGAAGAGCGCTGATAACATGCTGATGTTTTAATTGTTGCAGAGCAGTGCTTACACCAGGCCAAGGACTTTTCGGCTTCTCGCTCTGTCCTGCCAGCGAGCAGGCTAGGGGTGCAGCAGGAGCTGGGAGGGGACAGACCCAGGACAGCTGACCCAAACTGGACAAAGGGGTATTCCATACCATCTGACATCATGCTAAACAATATATACGGGTGGCTAGCCGGGGTGGGGGGGCCGGCTGCTCGGGATAGGCTGGGCATCGGTCAGCGGGTGGTGAGCAATTGCATTGTGCATCACTTGTTTCTTACACATTATTATTATTAATACTATTATCATTATCACTATTATTATTATTATTGTTATTATTATATTCCTGTCTTAATAAACTGTCTTTATCTCAACTCACCGGCTTCACTTTCCCGTTTCTCTCCCCCATCCCAGAGAGGGAGGGGGGAGGGTGAGCGAACGGCTGTGTGGTGTTTAGCTGCCAGCCGGGTTAAACCACAACAGTCCTTTTGGCGCCCAACGTGGGGCTCGAAGGGTTGACATATCGACAGATTTGACCAGAGTGTGTTAAACTAAAATTGGTATAAGTATTGGACCTGCTTTATAGTTGCTAGTCACGATGTTGATTGCCTTAATCTCCAGTCTGCTGTGCCTGTTTTCCAAATTGAGTTTTATAGCGCGTTACTTTCTGTATGTGCTCCCTCTTGCACTGTTTATCCTTTCCGGGCCCTGGTTTAAGATTGTTATGGTAGTGTGCGGTGTAACAATGGCTTATGAAATGATGAAATATCTGGTCACGACTCTAACCTGGTATTTGTACTCAGCACTGTCGTCGACTCTATACTTTGGAAACCATATCTCGGAAACTATTAGCAATTACACCTATTGCCTGTTTTCGTTAGGGAGCCAATCTGTGAAGGGGACAGGGGAAGACATGTTTCCCTACCTGTTCACTCTCCCTTTCTCCTTCACCACCCTCTTATCCCCCGAGCTAGTTACGGTGGTTCTCCGAGATGTTGAATATCCTTGGGATACTCAGACCAGCCTGCTCTTGTTGTTATGTCTCCTGAATGCGCTTCAGGTTTTGTTGAGGGTTAAGCAACTACTTAGGAATCTCATCCGGAGATCTGTCTTGAGGCAGGATAGTTGCGAGTGGCAGGGAGTGTGGGAGGATATGGGCAGGTTTCTAGAGCAGTGGTCACCTCCAGTGTTTTGGACATTCACCCCTGAACAACTGCAAAATCCTAAAAAGCTGGCAGAATGCTTGAAGAAAGATTATCTTCCCCTCCACCTGAACGAACCAGTGTCCACTGGCTAAAAGAGAATACTTTGGAGAAACTTTCTGAAAAGATCCACCAACTTGAAGAGAGATTATTTTCCTCCCCACCTGTACAAACCAGTGTCTCAGCTATTAGGGGTAAACGTTCATCTATGCAAGGAAGACAATATGGTGGGCACACACACCGCGCCACCCTGTGGTTTTACCTACGTGACCATGGAGAGGACATGAGAAAATGGGATGGAAAATCTACTGCGACCCTAGAGGCACGGGTACGTGAATTGCAAAGGAAAACAATTGGGAAAAAGGAGTTCTCTGAAAAGTTTGCTGCTCCAACTTCCAGCAGGCAGTCCTTTAAACACAGAAACGAAGATTCTGACCAGGACTAGAGGGGCCCTGCCTCCAGCCAGGGGGAGGAAAGGGACAATCGAGTTTATTGGACTGTGTGGATTCGATGGCCTGGCACATCAGACGCACAGAAGTATAAGGCTTTGGTAGACACCGGTGCACAATGTACTCTAATGCCATCAAGCTATAAAGGGCCAGAGCCCATCTGTATTTATGGTGTGACGGGGGGATCCCAGCAGTTAACTGTATTGGAGGCTGAAGTAAGTCTAACCGGTAATGAGTGGCAAAAGCACCGTATTGTGACTGGCCCAGATGCTCTGTGCATCCTTGGCATAGACTATCTTAGAAGAGGATATTTCAAGGACCCAAAAGGGTTCCGCTGGGCTTTTGGCATAGCTGCCTTGGAGACAGAGGACATTAAACAGTTGTCTACCTTGCCTGGTCTCTCAGAGGACCCTTCTGTTGTGGGGTTGCTGAGGGTTGAAGAACAGCAAGTGCCGATCGCTACCACAACTGTGCACCGGCGGCAATATCGCACCAACCGAGACTCCCTGAGTCCCATCCATAAGCTAATTCGTCAACTGGAGAGCCAAGGAGTGATCAGCAAGACTCATTCACCTTTTAATAGTCCCATATGGCCAGTGCGAAAGTCTAATGGTGAGTGGAGACTAACAGTGGACTATCGTGGCCTGAACGAAGTCGCGCCACCACTGAGTGCTGCAGTGCCGGACATGCTAGAACTCCAGTATGAACTGGAATCAAAGGCAGCCAAGTGGTATGCCACAATTGATATCGCTAATGCATTTTTCTCCATCCCTCTAGCAGCACAGTGCAGGCCACAGTTTGCTTTCACTTGGAGGGGAGTCCAATATACTTGGAATCGGCTGCCCCAGGGGTGGAAACATAGCCCTACCATTTGCCATGGACTGATCCAGTCTGCGCTGGAGCAGGGGGAAGCTCCTGAACAGCTGCAGTACATCGATGACATCATTGTGTGGGGTGACACTGCAGAAGAAGTTTTCGAGAAAGGGAAGAAAATAGTCCAAATCCTTCTGAAGGCCGGTTTTGCCATAAAACAGAATAAAGTTAAAGGACCTGCACGAGAGATCCAGTTTTTAGGAATAAAATGGCAAGATGGACGTCGTCAAATTCCAATGGATGTGATCAACAAAATAACAGCTATGTCTCCACCAACTAGCAAAAAAGAAACACAAACTTTCCTAGGTGTCGTGGGGTTCTGGAGAATGCATATTCCAAATTACAGTCTGATTGTAAACCCGCTCTACCAAGTAACCCGTAAGAAGAATGCTTTTGAATGGGGCCCTGAGCAACGACAAGCCTTTGAACAAATTAAGCAGGAAATAGTTCATGCAGTAGCCCTCGGGCCAGTCCGAACAGGACCAGATGTAAAGAATGTGCTCTACACCGCAGCCGGGGAGAATGGTCCCACCTGGAGCCTCTGGCAGAAAGAACCTGGGGAAACTCGAGGTCGACCCCTGGGGTTTTGGAGTCGGGGATACAGAGGATCTGAAGCCCGTTATACTCCAACTGAAAAGGAGATATTGGCAGCATATGAAGGAGTTCGATCTGCTTCGGAAGTGGTCGGTACTGAAGCGCAGCTCCTCCTGGCACCCCGACTGCCGGTACTAGGCTGGATGTTCAAAGGAAGGGTCCCCTCTACACATCATGCAACTGATGCTACATGGAGCAAGTGGATTGCACTGATTAGTCAGCGGGCTCGAATAGGAAACCCCAGTCGCCCAGGAATCTTGGAGGTGATTATGGACTGGCCAGGAGGCAAATACTTTGGGATATCATCAGAGGAGGAGGTGGTCCGTGCTGAAGAAGCCCCACTGTACAACAAGCTACCGGAAAATGAGAAGAAATATGCCTTGTTCACTGATGGGTCCTGTCGTATTGTAGGAAAGCATCGGAGATGGAAAGCTGCTGTATGGAGTCCTACACGACGAGTTGCAGAAGCTGCTGAGGGAGAAGGTGAATCGAGTCAGTTTGCAGAAGTGAAAGCCATTCAGCTGGCTTTAGATATTGCTGAACGAGAAAAGTGGCCAGTTCTCTATCTCTATACTGATTCATGGATGGTAGCAAATGCCCCGTGGGGGTGGTTACAGCAATGGAAGCAAAACAACTGGCAGCGCAGGGGCAAGCCCATCTGGGCTGCGGCATTGTGGCAAGATATTGCTGCCCGGGTAGAGAACCTGGTTGTAAAGGTACGCCATGTAGATGCTCATGTGCCCAAGAATCGGGCTACTGAAGAACATCAAAACAACCAACAGGTGGATCAGGCTGCTAAGACTGAAGTGGCTCAGGTGGACCTGGACTGGCAACATAAAGGTGAATTATTTATAGCCCGATGGGCCCATGACACCTCAGGCCATCAAGGTAGAGATGCAACATACAGATGGGCTCGTGATCAAGGGGTGGACCTGACCATGGACACTATAGCACAGGTTATTCATGACTGTGAAACATGTGCTGCAATCAAGCAAGCCAAACGGTCAAAACCTCTTTGGTACGGAGGACGATGGCTGAAATATAAATATGGAGAGGCCTGGCAGATTGATTACATCACACTCCCTCAAACCCGCAACGGCAAGCGCGACATACTTACAATGGTGGAAGCAACCACCGGATGGCTGGAAACATATCCTGTGCCCCATGCCACCGCCCGGAACACTATCCTGGGCCTTGAAAAGCAAGTCCTATGGCGACATGGCACCCCAGAGAGAATTGAGTCAGACAACGGGACTCATTTCCGAAACAACCTTATAGACACTTGGGCCAAAGAACATGGTATTGAGTGGGTGTATCACATCCCCTATCATGCACCAGCCTCTGGAAAAGTTGAACGATACAATGGACTGTTGAAGACTACACTGAAAGCAATGGGTGCTGGGACATTCAAAAATTGGGATACACATTTGGCAAAGGCCACCTGGTTAGTCAATACCAGGGGATCTGCCAGCCGAGCTGGACCTGCCCAATCAAACCTGTTACGCACTGTAGAAGGGGATAGAGTTCCTGTAGTGCACGTAAGAAACATGCTGGGTAAAACAGTCTGGGCTACTCCTGCCTCAGGAAAAGGCAAACCCATTCGTGGAATTGCTTTTGCTCAGGGACCTGGATGCACTTGGTGGGTAATGCAGAAGAATGGGGAGGTCCGGTGTGTACCTCAAGGGGATTTGATACTGGGTGAGAATAGCCCATGAGTTGAATTGTAGTATGTTAATTATTATATAATACTGTATGTCATCACTACCATAATTGCTATATATCATAGATGAAAATGGTGATTAATTACAAGGTATTGAAAAGAGTGTAACCTGAGCATGACATAAATGGTATGGAATAAGGGGTGGATATCTGTCCTGGTTCCAGTTAGGACAGAGTTAATTTTTCCTCATAGTAGCTGGTAGGGTGCTATGTTTTGGATTAGGATGAGAAGAGCGCTGATAACATGCTGATGTTTTAATTGTTGCAGAGCAGTGCTTACACCAGGCCAAGGACTTTTCGGCTTCTCGCTCTGTCCTGCCAGCGAGCAGGCTAGGGGTGCAGCAGGAGCTGGGAGGGGACAGACCCAGGACAGCTGACCCAAACTGGACAAAGGGGTATTCCATACCATCTGACGTCATGCTAAACAATATATAGGGGTGGCTAGCCGGGGTGGGGGGGCCGGCTGCTCGGGGATAGGCTGGGCATCGGTCAGCGGGTGGTGAGCAATTGCATTGTGCATCACTTGTTTCTTACACATTATTATTATTAATACTATTATCATTATCACTATTATTATTATTATTATTATTGTTATTATTATATTCCTGTCTTAATAAACTGTCTTTATCTCAACTCACCGGCTTCACTTTCCCGTTTCTCTCCCCCATCCCAGAGAGGGAGGGGGGAGGGTGAGCGAACGGCTGTGTGGTGTTTAGCTGCCAGCCGGGTTAAACCACAACAGGGGTGCACAGAACGTGGTTCAGGGATGGTTGAATCACATTTTTTTCTAATTGTACTTCCTCAGGGAGTCACTTTTTCATCCCCATTTACATATTTGCTTTCCCTGGACGTTAGTAACAATTATAATAATAATAATAAAAATGTCTTGAGTTCAAAACATGAGGAGAGATTGATACAAAAGGGCATGTTGCTGCTGTCCTCTTTCTCCCCTATTGCTGCTCTGTGAAGCAGCTTATGACAGTCTGTTCCTCCTCTTTGTTCCTTGGCATTAAAAAAAAAAAAAAAAAAAAAATCTCCCTGCCATCACTTCTCTTCTGGCCTCTCCCTGTACCCTGTGCTCATTCTTACCTGATCTGATCTACTCACACAAACAGCTGACAAAAGACGCTGTCTTTATCCAGCAGCTCTTAATCCTTAAGTAGCCTCACATTTACATATAAAACAGCATGAAAGATGATAAGAGATTATGATGAACTTGTTCGATATAAGTCATAAGGCTTCTTCTACATAAATAGAGACAATAACCGAAGGTTTTGGCATTCCTAACTGATGGGCATACTATGGAGGCTTGCGTAGTCATCCAGAAGTACAGGAAGTTCAGTACAAGATGAAAGATATTGCAGAAACTAAAATGTAATGTGAGGCTTGGTGTTCAGCACAGAAAATCCATGAAAGGAAGGAGAAGAGAATTGGGGGATTTGCCACAATCTCAACTTTTTTTGATTTATATGTGCATAGTTTGAGTAAATTCTCTTTCAGAAGACCCGATTTGTTTTACATGCATAGCTGATAAAGATCAGATCTGGCATGTGTGCAAACATGGGTTCTGTACTAGATTATCTATGCAAAGGAGGAAGCTCCACTATATGCAAACGGCTTTAAGAGGAATTTTCCTTAATGATGACACAGTCTGAGAGTTTTGTTATTTTGTGTGTCTATGTACTCTAAAACAGATGTGGACAGCACATACCTTCAATAAGCAACCACAATACCTTTTAAAAAGCATATAATGGACAAACAAATATTTTTTAAGTACCTTGAAGATGTATGCTGGTTCAAGACAGTTTGTTCAGGAAAAAATGCTAGCCTAGGCTGGCAAGGCTAACATGCTACTCTTTTAAATGGTGCCCATAAACTGTGAACAACCTATTCAAAACTCTGTAAAGAATTTTCTTTTTGTGTTTCTACCAAAGGTCTAGCTACTTGAATTGTACAAAAATGTCAGAAGCCAAGTTTAAAAGGTTCTTGTCCTGTATTTATTTTTGAAGGATATGCTGTAAAGTGTGTACTGCTTCCATCTGACGCAGTGATGTCTATATAAAAGGACATGAGTATTCACAAAACAAAACCACAGCCACTGGAAGGGCAGAAAGATTACTGACCCCATCTCCACCAGCACACTAGATTAACTTCCTTCTTTCAGTTTAATTTGTGGGTGGTAGGACAGGGGCAGGAATTTGGACATCTCTTGTACATGTTTTTGTGTTCATAAAAACTGCCTCCTCTGCAAAAGTTGCATGCCTCCTTGACCTGCTTTTTTTCCTCTGAGCTCATAACCTCAGTTTGCTGGCAGGAAAATTATGGTATTTGTGGCTCCAAAATAAAATTTCACACACACAAACACATAAATGAGGTTTTCTCCATTGTTTAGTCTCATGTCGAGTAATGACAGTGCAAATCTTCAGATTGTCAGCATAGCTCGGAGATGAGTGGAGCACTGCACATTAGAAATGCTGCCACTGGCTCTCTGAAGACTGAGGAAGGCATTCATATGCTGGTCACATGCAAAGTGCAACCTGAAGACTCTCTTTAATTGCATATTTACGTACTGTTATTTTATTTTTTTAAGGAAGTGGGGCTCCAGAGAATAAGGTCTAGTCAGTTTTAAAGCACTAGCTTGTCAGCATGGTGTGATCCAAATCATGCTGAGGAAGTATTTTAAGGAAAGTCAAATGCCTCTCACATAGTATGGTTTGGGTTGGAAGGGGCCTCTGAAGATCATCCAGTTCCACATAGCTGGCCCAGCACAAAAATAAGTAAATAAATCCCTTGTGCTATGCTGTTAACACATAAAGGCCCAAGATAAAGTATATCTAGAACATCTGGGATACAAATCTGAGTGCAGATACCTGGATAAACCTTAAAACTGATAAGCAAAACAAAACAAACAAACCAAAATGAAACAAAACCACAAACAGGAATATCAGGAATATGTGTACCTTTTGTATTACAGAACATGTCAGACATTTGACTAAAAAATATGATATTTTATATGGATGCTTTCTATTTTGCCAATTGGCTCTTTTGTGTCTGTGCGCGATTTTCATGATCAGTGACTATTTCTGCTCCCAGGAGATGTGTCAGGAAATACTGTAAGAAAAGAGGAGGAAATGTCACCTAGCAACCAAAGCTTTATGAGGAAAAGTTCTGTGTTGACCAGAAGAGATGGAGTGAGCTGGGGAGTTTGGAGAAGGCATGAGGAGCAGTGGGAAGGCTGCCTCTCTGCTGCTATGGGGCTGATCACAGCCCAGCTGCGGTAGGTGCTCAGGGCCCACACTCGGTCTAAAGGGAGGCTTGGAGTTCCTGTTAAAATGGCTTGCAAAAAAACTTGGTTTGCAAAACAGGACTTTGGGTTACTTTATTGCTGCTTTCCCAATCTTAATTTGAAAATGATAAAATCTCAAATCGTGATGGGGATCTCCATAGTAATTTTAAAACAGCAGAAAATCAACTTGAGAGGAAAGGGCATTATCTCTCTCTTGTCTATCTCATTTATCTCTTTTATCCTTTCCTACCAGTACCAAAGACCAGATTAGCATATATTTTTTTCTATTATCTTGTTGAGATAGTAGAAAGATTATCAATAAGAGCTTTTTTTGTTATTATTTATATAAATTTATTTATTTATTAGGTCTTTGAGGAATTAGGAGATTCAAAATTAATATTGCTTGTTCCCCAGTTCTGGAAGGAAGCTAGGGAACAATAATAGACAGACTTGTTTGTAGGGGGAAAACAAAACGAAACAGGCTGGGAAATATTAACATACTTGAGTCAGCACAACACTGAACAGGATACCGTGGTTTGTCTGAGCAAGGATACAGTGTTTAAAAACAGGCTAGCGGATTGTGGTTGAAAATTAGAGGACAATACTTCTGTCACTTCGGCTGCACAGGCTTGCATATGGTCCATTTTACCTCCTGCCTGTGCTTGCATGACAGTAAGAGTGGGTGTAATAGCATGGAGAGGATGTGAGTAGGATTGATCTGGCATACTATGCATGCGAGGCACACACAACTGCTGCTGCTTTATGCCACCACGATACCAACAGCAACAGCCCGTATATAGGCACTTCTGGCTAAGGTTTTTGCAGGCAGTAATAAAATATATTTGCATGCATCTCATAAGCTGCAGATTCCAAAACCTGTTAAGAATGCCATTGCAGCACGGAAATTTTATTTCTTTATGGCTTCTTTTAGTTCAGCGGTGGGAAGGGAAGCCCTATTTTTTGCCTTCTACCGGCTTGGACACCGTGTTTGAGCTCTTTCCCACCGCTATTAATTTTTGCCCAGGATCTTCCTCCACACCCACTTCCCCCAAACCAGAGCAGACGCAGTCAGGGCACCTTCCCAGCTCCCTTATCGCCCCACGACCACCGATCCCACACCTGGAACCGGGAAAACGGAGCAGCACCCCCGGTGCCTCACGGGCTGCGCATCCTTCCCGGTCTGTTCCCCCCCGGGCTCTTCCCCGCCCCCGTGCCGGTGCCTCTCCCTTCCTCAAGTTCTCCCCAAATTGGGTCGGGCCTGGGGGCGCCCGTGGGCGGCTCCGTGCTCCGCGACCCCCGCCCCGGGGCGGCTCCGTACGGCAGCCCCCTGCCGCCCGCCCCCCCCCCCCCACCCCCCACCCCCCCGGGGCTGGGGGGAGCCGCTGCCGCCGCCTCTGCTCCAGCCCGGCCCGGCCCGGCGGGGAGGGAGGAGGAGGAAGAGGAGGAGGAAGAAGGGAGAGGGAGGGAGGGAAGCGGAGAGGGAGGGAGACGAGGAGGTGCCGCCGCCAGCAGCCTTATCGCTCTGCTTCCTGCAGCCGGTGCGGAGGAGGGGGCAGCCCCGCCTGGCGTCCCGGCATGCTGAAAGTCACCATGCCCTCCTCTTCCTCCTCCTCGTCCTCCTCATCGTCCTCCTCCTCCTCGGGCTCTGCGGCCGCCGGCCGCCCCGGGGGCGCCGCGCCCGACTACTGGATCGACGGCTCCAACAAGGACACCCTGGCCCACTACTTCGAGCTGGAGTCCGAGCTGGGACGGTGAGGAGGCGGGCTGGGGACGGGGACCGGGAAGGGGACGGGGATGGGGACGGGGATGGGGGGACGGCTGTGTCGGGGTCCCCTCCGGGCCGGCACCGCAGCGCTGCCTCCTCGGGAGCTGCCAAACTTCGGCGGGCGTGAGCGGCACCGGGGGGGCGCGCTGGGTCTGGCGGCATGCGGGAGGGACACGATGCCTCCTAGGGGTCGCGATCTGCAGACCCCCTCCAAATAAACCGGTGGTTCCCATGGGAAGGCGTCAGACCCTTTCGGCAAGCGCGGGTCCACGCGAGCAGCTCTGCGTTAGCCAGGTTGCCCAGACCCAGTTCTGCATCGGGGGGGTGGCCGGCATCGCTCTGAGAGCCCTAAAATGCCTGCCTGTTCACAGCCTCGCTTCATGCGAGAGCTTTTGCCCCTGCCGCCATGCCAGCACCCCCAGACCTCGGGCTGACAAAACTCCCACCCAAGACAGGAGCCGTGATTAGGCCTCTGCAAGCAGAGCCACTCCATTGGAGCGCAGCACAGGTGAATGAGCTGGTACACATTCATTCATGAATTCTGCTCTACTGCCCTGATGCTTCTGCATGGCAAGTTAAAAGTCCCAAGTGCTCAGTTGCTCCTTTCCTTCCTCTTTTTTTTTTTTTTTCCAAACTGAACCCCTGCATAAGATGCTGTCACCTTTACCTGATGTGCAGTTTTCCCTCTCTAAACACAGTTGTTGGTTTATGCTGCATTTTTGGGTAGAAAATAACATGTTCTAAAAGAAAAAAGAGGAAAATGAAAGTTTCATTATGGGTCTCACACTAGACTATTTTAGTTGGTAAATCAGTAGATAACAGCAATTGTTAATTTTGACAACAATCAATTATTAAAATCCTGGATGACAATAGGAAATCTGCAGGTAATAACATGGTTGCCTCAGTACAGAATTTTTGCAGGAAGGACCTGCAATGAGAGGTACTCCTACAAAGAACACCTGTGCTTGCCATACTGTAACTAGCGGGGGTAGGAAAGGCTGTAGGAACACAATATAGCATTGTTCTTCACTTGCTGGCCAGGTCTCAAGCATTTGCTGCTACCTTTTTGCCACTATTGCTACTCATGCTAGCCACATTTAAATAGGCATGGGATTGTGTACCCTTTTCCTTCTTGTGCTTCACTGCACACCTATGCAGGAACATAAAAACGTAAAGGAGGAAATAGTCATGTTGGTTTTGTTTTCAGAATTAACACAGAAGTGTGTGCTGCTGAGCAAGAGCAGTAGGTAGCAACTCTGCCACCTGTATTGATACTGCTATCTATGGGCTATCAAGAGTCCTTTTAGCATGCCTACCAGAGATTGTGGGCTTAATTTTTGAAGAGTCTGTATCGCTGATGCATCATGTATTTATTCTGTAGCTTGGGAGGAGGGGTAAAAAATGTGAACTTTCCTGTCTGAGGAAGGCAGAATCAACGAAAGCTGCAGTACAGTGGGTTTTTCTACCTCGCAAGGTGAGACAGTAGATGCTGAAACCCCAACAGAAGGTTTGGATAAGAAATGACCACACCCTACCAGTGCAGAGAAGTAAGCCACTAAACCTGCTGTGCTATTGGATGGAACCAGGAAATTAGACTTCAAATAAAAGTAGGAAGAAAATAGGAGATAAGAACCATCTTAAACAAAAACCGTGGGGTAGGTATGGGAGCAAGAAGAACTCAGAGGGGTGCACACTCTGTACTCCAGGATTTGGCAGCAAGACCTCTGTCCACAGATCCTAAGGCTGTCCCAGAGATCCATGCATTATATGCTAGCATCCAGAGTGATGCTGCATATCTCAGACCCCTCTAGCAGCTCAGGTGTGTCTCAGCAAATCCAAAAGATATCCAACAATTCCTCTTGGCTCCTAAGTGTAATATAAAATTGTGTTGTATCCTCTTGGTAATCTTGTCTCCAACCTTTTAATGTTGGAGGTGATTTTGAGTACATCTACAAAGAATACACAGTGCTTAGGTTAGTGATGGTGAAAACATATCTGGGTCAGGCTGAAAAATGTGGGCATATCATCCTGTTAGATGCAGTAAGTTGAAATAATAAACTAAAATAAGTAACAAGTGGTACTATCATGAAATGTCTTTAACAAGCACAGGGACTGGAAGATGTCTTCTGTTAGACTGAAAAGACATGTATTTGGACAGCAGTTGCCCAGTATGGGAGTGCCCTTTCCACAGAGTGTGCCTGGCAAATCCTTAAGCCGTGGCAGCCAGTAGTTCTTTCTTGTGTGACCAACTAAGGAGTCATGGGAGAAAAGGAGAGAAGAGGAGGAAGCTCCTGCTAGCAGGAAAAAGCCTAAAAGCTTGGCTAGGAGTAATGAGTTGGCTTTCAACAGTGGGGTTCCACAGGGATTAGTTCAGTGGGCCATGCTGCTCAAAACACTCATACATAAGGGGCTGGAGAGTGATATTTGCTTATTGGGGGTTTTTAAAGACAATATGAAGTATTGGAGAAAGACATTACTGGACTGAAAGGACATTTAAATGGCAGGTGAAATTCAGTTTAGATGAATAAATGCACATGGGGCTAGGGGAGAAAGTATTAAGCTGCACATAGAAAGATGAAATCTGATTGAATTGTTACAGTTGCAATTTACAGCTTTATGAAAGTACTGGCTCTGTGCACCCTAGTGATTAAAAATCCTCCAAATAAAAGGTTGGTATCTGTTTTCTTTTCCTTGTAAACCCTATAGTGAGGCTAAGACAGATTTGGGGTATGTATATGCCATGGAATACCTGGTTGGACGTTTTCTTTGGGGCATCAAGCAAAGCTAGCAAGTCAAAGATGAACAACTGGAGTTAAGACCATTTCAGCACAGGGCGTATTTAAGTGGTGGATCTCATGGCCACTGGATACTGCGGATGCTGAAAACTTACCTTGGTTCAATAAGCAGTCAGGCAAGTTTACACTAGGGAAATCCTTTCAGACTGCTAATAAAAAAATATACTGATTATTGAACTGTAAGTTTTTCAGTGTTGTGACAATATTCTTTGACAGTATTGACATAAGTTTGCTCTATTCATTTTCTTCTGTGTTTGGCCACTGTTAGAGACAGTATTCTGGCTGAGACAGACTTTTACTTTGACCCAGGATGGCTTACTCAATGTTTGCCTGTTCATCTTCCCTTTAGTACATTTCCAAAACACTGTAAAAATGACATTTTTGTCTTTGTTTTAGGAAGATTGTTACTTCCCTGAAAGTGACAGCATTGATGAGTTTTGGATTTTTGAGTTTTGTTCAGAGTCTATTTCAGCTGAAAGCTTATTTTCTACACTCTCTTGGAAAAAGATTTTAATAATTTTAGGTTCTAAGCCTGTACATTCTTTAAAGACTAAAATCTTTTGTTAGCTTTGTATAGCCAATGCTAAATCATTTGGTACAGTGTTTCCGAAATCAGGATTAGCATAACAGTATTATTTGAAGGAAGAGAATATTCAGTAAAAAATGTTTTGATACTCATCCATATTACAAAAATTTTGCTTTGTTGGAATTTTAGTAAATGTTTTTCTTATTATGCTCTCTCTTTTGCCTTACTGTGCCAAACTTCACAATCATTTGAGTTGAAACTAACACTGTTATTGTAGGCATGCTGCAGATCTATTAAATGGTCAAGTGCAGTTGGAAGTATCTACTACCAAAATACTTGCGGTTTTCTTTTAGTTTCTTAAATAAGATTAAAACAAACAAACAAACAAACAAACTCAAAAGTCACAGCTTTTTTGTGTGTGTAAGGAGTCAGGATCTTCCAAGGTTACATTTTACTTAGTTGTGTGATCCTTGCTGAGGACCTGAAACTGAAAGGTGCTTGGTACTTGCAACTTTGAATTGACAGTGTGAGCTGAATGTCCTTGAAGAGTTCTGAGCACAGAGAGTTTAAAACCAAAGAGTGGTTTAAACTCGAGATTTCAGTGTGCAGGATGACATTTCTTAGTCTGTCAATCCTGTTTATGAATGCTGACATAGTAGCATCTACCTTTGCAATGGCAGCAGTAGATGAAATCAGACAAATCCTTTGTATAAGCTTCATTTTATAGAAATGGGTTGCTTTTGCACTTAATGCTTTGAAGTTCAAACAGTTTTTGCTTTGAAGGTGTGCCAGTTATTTTCCCTTCCATTCCTTCATTAAAAAAAAAATAGAAAGTGGGACTTTTTTTCTGTCCATCTCAACAGTCGTTTGTTATACAGACTGTTTGCCATGCTCACTTTGAAAAATACTTGCTCATTTTTCATTGGGATGCATTTAAAGTAGGTCACTCCCTTCTTCAGCAGCACTTCTTACTTGTTTGTGACTTTCAGTACTGGGCTTGAGGATTTTGTAGGGAGACACGAGTGCTGCTGATAGTACCCGGTGCTAGCTGTCTAAAAATTTGTGCGTGTATGTGTGTGTGGGGGTGGGAGGGCTGCTTTGCTAAACCACATTAAGAATTCCACATGGAGAATCATCTCTGAGCACGAACTGCATGGGTAGATTTGCCTCTGCCCAGGTCATATAGTGCCACTTATTGCAGCTTGCTTGTTACCCTGGCAGCTCACATCTGTGGATGAGCAGTAAGCGTTTTCATGCAGGTAGTTCCTGCTCATCAGCTAGTAGGGAAGGTTGTTGAAGATGAGGGTCTGAGGCCTTGCTTAGCATTGTTGTGACCTTGGTCACACAACTACTGGGACTTTGCTTGAGGTAAGAAGATAGGAGTAAGACAGGACATGGAGTCCTTGTGGGTGCTGGCCAAGGCATATGGAGGTAGGTGGACATGGAGAATTGCCTTCATGCATTGCACCAGGTCTAGTTGAAGATTTTCACATCTTTTCCACTTGAAGGGATTTGTCTCATCTTTCTCCTTGAAAAATATCTTAAACATGTGACAACAGGCTCTTCCATGGTGAACATGGGCTTTGCCTCTTCTATTAAAGCTATGCTCTTATGGAGAAGACAGTCCAATGTTAATTTGGCCAAAAAGAGGACATCAGAGAAATTTTTGTGAAGTGAAATGATGCTCTAAAGGGGGAGAGCAGGGGGTGGGTTGGGGCATGTTTTCAGTCACTATTAAAATGCATGTTGACCTACAGAGAGTTGTAAACAAAAAATTATATCCAACAGTGAATTCTTTCTATAGAAGCTCTATAGCTTCTCAACCCAGTGTCCAGGGTGAAATGCATGCAGTTGGTACCAGGAACCAGAACTTGTCATGGTAATAACCCACATTTTGACAACTAAATCTCCTTATTCGGTGAAGGGAGAGTATTTTCTTCTTTGCATCTTGTTCAGTTCAGTAGTTTGATTCAGAACTAAAAAAATAGGTGTTGAAGAAACAAGTAAAGAAAATTTCCTCTACCATTCTATAAATAAAAACAATTTGAGAATAGACATACCATTTCACCTAAGGGTCTCTAATAATGCAGGAAAATGGGCAGGTATTTTGGAGAAAAAAAAAAGTAACCTTGCCATGGAAGGTTGTTATTAACTCTTGTTGTCCAAATACTGGTCTTAGATACTTAGATACTTGTCTAAAAAATAACTCTGTCTAAATATTACAGACTGTTGTTTAAATTCCTGTACAGTTGGGATTTGTGGCAAAACTCTTGTTCTCCTTCATCTAGGAGAATTTCTTTGAACTGCTAACTCAGCACCTGCTTCACTGGGACTTAGAAAATAGATGATAAAATACACATTTTTTACAATGGCTTATGTGTATATCTGATTCCTTTTCATGCTGTGATTGAGGCATTGCTTCCATCTTGAAATGATGGAAAATAGGTTTGCTGATTCTATCTACTGTGGATAAAATGTTTATCTGTCAATGCTTGTGGCTAGTCACATCAGAGAAGCTAAATCTGCCATAGCCTAATGCCTTCTAGGAATAGGTTAATGGTTAGTTGGTTGTGTGAAAGAAATTGTCCTGTTACCTCTGAAAATAAACAGATACTCAGGTAACGTTTTTTCTTTAGCACAAGCAGTATTATTTTGTCTAAGTCCTACCTGTATTATTTCAAAAATAGTATATTTTAAATAAGCTTTTCTTCTTCTAAATATGAACCAAAATAGACTACTGATGAGAGCATGTATTTCATGCTTTCATTTACAGAAGCATTGCAATTTTATTTTTAATGTTATATTGCACCATTTTTTTTAAAGGGTAATTTGTGGATCCATCTATACTGAAATTTTAATTTGGATCATGAGTGAAGTTTTTGAAACAAAAGTCTCAGTTATTCCCTCACACCATGCCTTGCTCATCATCATGGGGGCTCTTGGTGTGCACAGAGCAGACTGAATGTAACAGGCTCAGAAGACAGTTCAGGAGCACTTAATTCACTCTATCGTCTTGTGAACACTCAGTTCACAGGAGCAGGTTGCAGCTAGTCTGAAGTAAAAACTGCAGAAAGTTGATATGTTGATATTACCACATTGACAAGATCTGTTCCATTGTTGCTTTCCTACTGCACTGTACTACGAGCTAATGCATACCTAGATTATATGTCTTAGTGATACTGTATTTGAATCTAAATAGTTAATCTGCAAGATAACAATAGAATGCTTATGGTATCACACATTCAACATAATGCTCAGGTCAATGTCCTTCTATTCCAATTTTAATTAACTTTTTAGCTACGGGGAACATACGTTAATGAAAATTTAGTGCATAGAGTGGGCAGTGAAAGAATAGTTAGTCCTGGCAGAGTATTGCGTTACCTCTGTACTCTTATTAGTCTGTGTAGTGAGTGCATTGTTCTGCCAATAAATTGAGCCATTAACATTTTTTTTTTCTACAAAATGAGTGCTGGAGCAGCTTTGAATAGCTGAAATAAGTAGATGATCATTCTGTATAATTTTCACAGCTTTCTTGAACTTAAAAAAGAGTTCTTAACAGTTCTATGACATCACTTTTTGAACTATTTTTTCTTTATTTTCAGTTACTTATTCCTTCAGCCCCTATACATCTTTTTCATTGGTTTTGCTTCTCTTCTTTTTAATTAAAAAATGTATTTCTAATGGAGAAAATGAATAGCTCTTGAACTAAGTACTCTCAAGAATACTGTAGAAATTTTTTGCACACACAGCTTTTAGGAGTTGAAAGTAATGACATAATTTGTGTTAATACAAGAATATGTCATATTTGAAAAACATTACAGTAGGCTGCAAGGGGCCAGATATAACAAAGTTGTTCTTGTAGCTCGGTACAGAAACAGTATATGTGAAATTGAATAAGTATTTTCAAGTTCAGTTGAAAACATTTGCCTAAGTGTGACTGTATGAAATGCTTAAATGATTTTAGATGGAAGACAGGTAAACTTACTGAAGTCCTGTTGTAGAAGGGGTAAATATCTGCTCATTCCACTGTCCATTTTTAGGTGTGTGTCTGAGTATACATGGTATTGTGCAAGGAATTGTAATGATTGTAAAAAAAAAAAAAAAAAAAGCGGCAGAATTCTATGGGTAACAGATGTTTAAATGCTTGCTTACATAGCAAATAGCCACATTTCAAAACACTTGTTTTCAATTATGTATGGTAGCCTGTGAAAGAATACTCGCTGTTTGCTGTTACACGTGCATCCAAATGCTTGCTAGGAGGGGCTAGCTATCCTCTCCAGAGACTGTAAGACACTCAGATTGGAGAAATTTTATCTCACTGAATACTGTCTGAAAAGGTCAATTGGAACTAAAAAAAGTAGTCATCTTGTGTGTATAGTCCAAGTAGCTGAGCTGTCTTTTCACAGTAAAGACAAATGATTTTTGTGTAATATTAGGCTACCCAGAAGGCTGGCCTGGCTTTGGGAAAGCAACCTGCTAATAAGAAATGTTGTGTCAAAAAAAAATAAAAAGTGCAAAGATTGGAATATTTCTTTCATCTGTGTAGGTTCAACAATTATGAATCTTAGGAGTTACTATTGCATAAAAAGAAAAAAATGTAATCCTTTGTGCTTTCACGGTGAAACAGAATTTAGGCCTATAAACTACATATTTACTATTGATTTCTCCATTTAGGAGTTCTTACCAGTTCTGCTTTCTCTCTTCACAATAAGCAGACCTTTATTATCTGAAAAGAGTCATTAATTTCAGAAGGAATAATCTTTTTACAGTGTAGTGATAATTATTTGAAAAAGGGTAGGCAAATATGCCATAATATTTTTTTTTAATAATGATGTTGCTTTTATGTTTTTATATGCTTTTATATTTTTTATTTTTTATTTTTATTTTTATATGCTTTTATATTTTATTTTTTATTTATATTTATATATTTTTTTAATAATGATGTTGCTTTTAGTTTTTGGTTTGTCTAATGTCTTTTTCAGTATTTACAGTTTTCCTGTCTCCCCCATTTTAAAAAATGTATAAGAATGACAGCTTTTACAAACACTCATTGATACCTTGGAAATACTCTTCCACATGTTGTTAGTGATCCTTCATTTGGCCTTGCATTGCCAGAGTTTTCAGCGAATCAGTAACCACCAGAAAATGCATTTTAACTTACCCGTTCCTGTTCTTAAAAACTAAACTTATCTTCTAAGTTACTTTGCTGTGTTGGGTTTTGGAATCTGAGGCAGCAGCTCTGTGATATGTAAGATGGCATATCATGTAGGGTTGTTTGTATTGTGGAAGCACGTTTTTTTCTTGTTGTCGCCTTTGCCTTACTTTTCTATCTCAGCGTTGCAAAAGGTCTTTTCAGAGACAGAAGCACACAGGATGCATTTTTCCAGTTTACCCATGTTAGTTTTTAAATGTCTGGAAACTTCCAAACAAGTCAAGAGAAATGCACATCTTTCTTTCTCCTCTCCAAGGCCCTAGATTGTTGCCTGTGACACTTTCCCAGCTCTTTCTAACCTGGGAAATAAGACCTATTCTGGGAGCTAGTTCATTTTTTGCTGTGACCAGGTTTAGTAGGGAAGGTGCAGGTCAGAGTGATATCCTGGCTGGCAGCATGCTTTGCAGCAGACCAGATGTACTGGATCTGCTGAGGATTATGTGTCTTTAGGGCAGAATGACATTTCCCCTGAGGCTACTGGGCAGTGAGGGAGGGTTGTGGCTGTGTACGTGGAAGCCTGCATTTCTCCTGGGTTAGCTCTGTTTTTTAAGATCTATTAGGATGGTGCAATAGGAAAGATCATTGAGGATGAGATTTTCTAGAACATTTTCCAGTGTGGGATGTTCGATAAGCATATGCATCGTGTGTCCTCAATTTCTTAGACTACATAGTGTTTAAAACAGAAAGATGGAGTGGTGGTGATACAACACTATAACAATACCCATTACTAATGTATGTTTTTGTTACGGAATGTAAACAAAAATGGTATAGTTACTGCCATAGGTTACTATCACTTAAAACACACCAAGTGTCAAGAACCATCAATATTTGCATCTGTTGTTCTGAGAACAGATTTCCAAGGCAGAGTTGCTTTCCTTGTAAAATAATTCTAAAGATAGGTGACCCTGCATTATGACCTTGGAAGAGACCATTCAGTCTGTAACAAGCAAAACTTACATTTTCTTTGAATTTCATCCACACGAAATAACAGGAGAGTAATTATTTGGCATGAACCACCAAACTACATGGTCAGAACTGAATGTTAATTCTAACACAAGTGAAGTAATTGTCTGAACAACTTAATGCTGCAGCTTGTTAAGTACTCTTCTTTTCACATATGCAGCTATCACTGCTAGAATTCTAGAATCATAACATGAAAATCAAAAGATAAAGAAAATAACAACCCATCTGAGGGGAAAATAAACAAATAAATAAATAAAAGTATATATTTATAAAATGTGTTGCTCTTTGATGGTTTACTATCTATTTATCACGGCTTTTCTGGGGATAAAGCACTGGCAAAACAAGCCCAACATTCCAAATGCATAGCCTCAAAAATAGCAATATCAAAATTTAAACCCTTGAACAAATGTATAGTCTCTGCTCAGACGCGTAGCTCACTGTGAGCATCCATATGTTGTGGATAAGGTGCCAGAATTGCAACTTTACCTCAGAGCTGATGTCATCTCCTCAGTCCTTTTCTCCAAATTCTCCCCACTAGAACCAAGTGATGCATCTCTCCTCTGGCTTTTCTCCAGGCTTCTTGGAAAAAGCAGTTGCTCGGGTTTAAGGAAGAATCATATTTTAGAACAATTTTCTTTCCCTCTGAATACTTTTTCCTTCTTGAAAGTATTCATAGATTCTTCTGAGCTGAGGATATCATGAACATATCAATACTGTTACTTATATTCTATCTTTAATCTTTAAAACATATCCATATCTACCAGGTTCATTGCCTTTATGAAATCATACTACATCTTAAAATATTATTTTTTTGTGTGTGTGTTTTTAATCATGCAGATGACCCGGATTGTTCCACAAACTTTTGGAGAACTGAATATTGCATAAACAAAAAAGGTTCTATGTATGTTTTGATTTTGTTTTCTAATGCGGTAGCAGAGCATTCTGTGACAGAGGGAGTTTGTCAATCATATCAGTCATGACAAATTTTGAATAGCTTGTTGGCATTTTTTCATATATAAAAAAAAGAAAAAAAAAAAACAATCACTGACACTAACAGATAACAAATTCTTGTAAAGAAGTTGAGATTAGCTCAGAAATGAAATCTAGGGTTTCCATTTTAATCTAAATAACCTATATTCAGTGAGCAATTTTGCTGTCGTGAATGAATGAAATAAAAAAACATGTGAGATCTCAATGACTATCCATGGAATATAGGTCTGGTATTATATTAAAGTACTTTTATAATAATATTCTTATTGATTTTTCTTTAAATAATCCTGTTAACAGAGGCACACTGCTAGTACCAAAGACTGTTGTGCTACATGATTTTATTTTGCGCTTAGTGTTAAAAAAACTGTGCTAAAAAGAGTGAATTTACATACCCTTTCTGTGGAAGGCTGATCATAATCTGTACAACTTTCAGATGATAATGAGACCCCCTAGCTGCTAATACTCTTTGGAGACTAAGTTTGAATTTATTTAAACTAGAGAAAGTATGTCTTTCAGATTTGTTAAATATACAAGATCGTGTTTGCAGTTTGATTTATTAGGTGTCCTGCACCAGTCCAACATTCTGGACCAATGAGAGTGTTTGAAGAACATGCTTTTTTTTTTGGACAAGTGTGTCATGGATGAGCACAGATTTTTTTTAACCTATTGACATGTTTTCTGGATTAACAAATTACCGTTCTGCTCTGGTATATGAACACAGTGCCTTACAGTTTTTTACTTTCCTGGTGGGGAATGTTTGCTCACTAGCTTTCTGTGGTGTTATAAACATAATCAAAGCATAAGGACCTGCAAGATACGTCTGCATGGATGTTTTTACCTTCTGGCTTCATTGGATGCCTCCCACACCTGCTCTTTTTGCTGTAAAAGCAGCAAGCAACCTACCTCTCTAAATTCCCTTTAAGCCCTCATAATTTTCTGGCTTATTAATTTAGTAAAATGAAAAAGAGAAGGCATGAAAAGTTGATTTTGTAGTGCAAAGCAGCACTTCACTGAATGACAGAACATCCTAAATTGGAAGGGATCCACAAGGATCATCAAGTCCAACTCCTGGCTCCACCCAGGACCACCCAAAAACCAGACCTTGTGTCTGAGAGTACTGTCCGAATGCTTCTTGAACTCCGGCAGGCTCAGTGCTGTGACCACTGCCCTGTGGAGCCTGTCCCAGTGCCTGACCACCCTCTGGGTGCAGAACTTTTCCCTAACACCCAGCCTGACCCTCCCCTGTCCCAGCTTCATGCCATTCCCTCGAGTCCTGTCGCTGTCCCCAGAGAGCAGAGCTCAGCGCCTGCCCCTCCGCTCCCCTCATGAGGGAACTGCAGGCTGCCATGAGGCCTCCCCTCAGCCTGCTCTGCTCTGGGCTGAACAAAACAAGAGACCTCAGCTGCTCCTCAGACGTCTTGCCCTCCAGACCCTTCACAATCTTTGTAACCCTCCTTTGGACACTCTCCAACAGTTTTATGTCCTTCTTATATTATGGTACCCAAACCTGTACACAAGGCAAAACACTTACATGGTGTAGATAGTGATGACCATTTAGAATATGACTAGTTGTTGTTGTGTTTGTTTGTTTGTTTGTTTTGTTTTGTTTTTTGAAGAAAGGAAGATGAAGAAATATGACAAACTTTTTTTTTCTTTCTTTTTCTTTTTCTTTTTCTTTCAGGCTTTGCAGCCAGATGTAAACTACAAGTGTTTATAGAGTGCACCATTCACTGTACGGTCGTCTGTTATACTGGCAGGGGATTAATTTAAGTTGAAAGACGAAGCCAAGGCTGGTCTGAATAAAGCATTCTTGTAACACCAAGTAACTGCCTGTACTGGAGCAGTACTTTTGACACTAAAAAGGCAATAATACGTTAATTTTGTTTGCTGCAGGAAGCAGAAAAGGGGATTCTGATTCTCCCTTCACAGCAATTTAATTCAAGAATATCTTAACTATAAACAAGAACAGAATTTGGGCTGGTAGTTAATAATCTTTGTCTGAGTAAGATCATTAACCGATTGCCAAATTGTGTCAATGGGTATCGGAAAACATGCAAGTTAGTTAAATTTTTTAAATTTAAATTCAAATCGCATACCTATGCATAATTCATATACTAGGTGTTCAAAAGAAGGTGGAACAGGATTAAAACTGAGTGAAAAAGACATTTGATTATTACTATAAGAACTTGCTCAAAGAGTTGATTTGATTGGCAGTAGCATAGAGAGAAGACTCTTCTGTTTCCAGACAATCATTCATTTCAAATGAGAAAACAATCCAGGTCACCTCCTCTCCTGCCTTCACCTTCTCAGCAGAACAATATCTTTTTGACCATTTAAAGCTTCAGCTTGTTTAGTTAAAAGATAGTAGCCCAAGTTACTGTAAAGTCATTTCAGCTGGCATGATCTATACTAGTTTATTTTTATTGTTCTTGCAACATTTATATATTAAAAATGAAAGGAAACAAAATGTTTTTAACCTTCTCATATTCTTTTTCTACATGACTTTAGATAAGATGAAACATCTTTTGTGATGGAAGTAATCAGATTAGAATTTCTCTTGCAGATAACCATCTAAATTAAAACTGGTGAAATTTATTCTTTAAATAGATTGTCCAACATATTGTTAGTTTTTCTCCTGTCAGTCCATATTTTGTGAACTGGTTATGTTTGTTAATTGTGAATGAATACAACAAATGTTTACCAGATAACCTGCTAAAATATTTTGACATAGTGCTTCATATAAATCATGTGTTTTAGCTGTACTGAATACCTAATAAGACCATTTAATTGTGTTTTTTCCTAGTCACAGCCCACATGAACTTACTAAACAAAATAATAATGAGTAGAAGAGGTGTTATTCATCCATGATGGCATGTAGCCATTGGAAGACCACATTTCATGCTGTAAAGTCATGTTTATTAAAGCTTGTTTTATCTAAATCATAGAATCACTTAGATTGGAAAAGACCTCAAAAATGATCAAGTTCAACTGTTAAATATTCACATTCTTATGATAGTGAATAGGCAGAGATGAGAAACTCCACAATTTCCGTCCCATGATTAATTTCAGTATATTGGTTCTTGTTTTTATTTTGAGTTAGGGTGAGTAACTGAAGTGTTTACATGATATGGATAATGGACCATTTCAGAGCATGGAATTTTTCAACAATTTTGAATTAAGTTTACAAACACTTTCCTATTTTACATTTTGTGAAAATTAAAGCTGTCAATCAAACTAACCAGATCTAAGATCAAATTACATTTATCTATTGTACCAGGGTGCCTTATGAGAATTTTTATGGAAGTGCCTCTTTTTCCTTTTTTCACTTTGTCCTTGGTACCTGTTCGAACTGTTTTTTACATGTTACACCAAAAGTGGATCATCTTTCATTCAATATATTCCCTTACAGTTATAGAGGGTGTTTGCAGAAATAGCATTTTTCTACTGACTCCACTTACAAAACTCTCAGACTTTTCTAATAAGAACAATACACATTACTGAATGGGACAGGACCAATTTTGCCTTTCTCACAACTGTTATATTCTCGGTAGCTTATAGCTGTCTAGTTGTTTGTTGCCCGGACTCTGTGTGTTCCATTTTCCTTTGGTTTGTGACTGACAAAAATTTTTTATATCAAAGCTCCTGTTATTTTTCTGTAACGCAAGGCCTTACATTTAATACTGTTACTTTTTTCCCCATTCTTCTTATTCCTGCACTCCAGGTAGCACAGTTCTTCCCTTCTGATATTACAGCCCTCTCCTGCACTGTCAGTGCCTCCTACCTTTGTCATCATCAGGCTGAACTGTCATACTTGTAAGTTTGTGCCAAAGTCATTTATGAAAATACTAAAAAGGATGTCTAACCAACCAAAGGAACATTGATTAAATATGTATGTTGGAACAAAATAGAAACACTGAAGTAAAGAAGAGCAGTGTGTTTCTGGCAAGTTTTTTTATGAGGGTTAGATTGCATAGGCAAATTTCATAGTTAAGGAATAAAATCCCAAACAACAAAAGGCTTATAGAACTTTTTCCCATTATTTCACTTAAACTTGTAATAATCAAAATTCTTACAACATTGCCCATACCACGGATGAATTTGTTCTTTTTTTGTTCTTTTGCTGACTCCTTGCTTTTTTAGCTAAGGATGTCTAGGGCTATTCTCACTTTCCTTCCTTTAAGCACCTAGCACTTTCATTAGAAAGCAATCTCAATTGACTTTATGCAAAGAGGAAGAAATATCACCCAATATATTTAATGGGTGCAATGTCATAAGCTGAAATGTTGGCCATTCTGCAGCTATCTTCCTGCAAGGAGTGCCAAACAAAATATAATTGGTATGCTAGTCAGAAAGATGTCAAATCTTGATGTTTCAGGGGATGTGAGGGATTGGATTTCATTACTCAGATAGGTTTCTACCTACATCCCATCTTCTTCCTCCCATTTTAGGAACGTGGATTTATTGTAGATGAACTTCACGACTTTTGAACGTAGAAGGACTCAGCTCCAATAATTCTGTCAAAAAAAATGGAAAAAAGAAAGAAAAATAGTATGTTTTTAAGTGGTACTTGAAAATTATGCAAGTATGTGAAACATAGATCCTGATTTGTCCTTGGTTTTCATCCAGCATAATAATTGCAGCCATGAAAAGTGACTGCAACAGTGGTATAAAACACTACCCTACATATATATTATGAAAAATCTGGTTTAAACTTATCTGTAAGTTTTATCATCTGAAAATATACTGTGGAGGAATTGGATTTATTTAGTCCAACAGATGGTGCTGGGGAAAGGTGATGATAGTTCCCCAGCAGAGAATCACACCTGTGAAGTAGAATATTTCACTTAAATTTAAGGGCTATTCCTCTGTGGAAAGGAGGAGGGAAATAACTTGACTGTGATTACAATACCAAATGTAATTCAGGAGAAAGTGTCTAGCCATCTGCACTTTGGTAGCAGCCTTTTCAATACAAACAGGAGAGACAAGAAATGTGCCTAAAATCTGAATATGGTCATTTTGTTAAAGAGGCTGTATGACATGATTATCCATGGTGCCAGCGGCTGTTTTGATGATTCCGGAGAGTTCTTCCAGCCTATCTTCAGAATAACTGCATTGATTTTTCAATGTCATCATCTTGTTGATAGCAAGTTCAATATTGATCTTTTGACATCACCAACGTATCAGCCAACTTCTGATCACATTCTTACCTCAAACTGAAATCAAAATCTCTTCAGAAGCTCATATTGTGCGCTTCTACATTGTAAATACCCGACTAGTGGAAAATCTATCCAAAGTGAGGCTATTGTTGTCAGAAATGAGTATGTAGCACACTGGCTATATGTTTTGTATTGTTTGAAGGAAGTTTAAATTTATAAGTAACTCAAACTATAGGATGGATAAATTTTCTACTCTGCCTAGTGCTGCTATTTCTAGAAACATCTTATCCAGAAACACTAACCATTTGTTTTCAGAGCTTTCAGCCGTTTCAAAATCTCAGATAAAGTCACATCTAAAAATCCTGTCTTCTATATATTGAGTAGTGTGTGCATATATGTTTGCAGTATAAATCTAAAATGAACTGGTAATCCTAGACTACTTGAGCCTTCATAATGTAAGAACAACAGTGCAGGGTCAGATCAGAGGTCTTCCTAGGTTAATACGCTGTCTGCAGCTGTAGCAAGAAGCAAATACCTGCATAGGAGTGTAAGTACAGGGCCAACGTGTAAAGTTACTGGTCCAGAGCAGTACTTCAGCCTTCAGAACTCTAAAGCCTAACCTGAAGTTTCAGCTCCGTTCCTCATATCAGAATAGTAATGTAGATTTGCATGGAGTGTTCAATATGTGTTGTGGTTTAACCCTGCAGGCAGCTAAGCACAGCACCACACAGCCATTCACTCACTCCTCCCCAGTGGGATGAGGGAAGGAATCAGAAAAAAGGTAAAACTTGTAGGTTGAGATAAAGACAGTTTGATAGGACAGAAAAGGAAGGGAAATAATAGTAACAGTGTGAAAAGAATATACAAAACAAGTGATGCATAATGCAATTGCTCACCACCCTCTGACCAATGCCTACCCCATCTCCAAGCCATGGCCACCTTCCTTTCCCCCCCACACCACTCCCTCCAGTTTTATTGTTCAGCATGGTTCCACATGGTATGGGACATTCCTTTGGCCGGTCTGGGCCAGCTGTCCTGGCTGTGTCCCCTCCCAGCTCCTGGTGCTCCTGGTGCATGCCCAGCCTCCTCGCTGGTGGGACAGCACCAGAAGCTGAAAAGTCCTTGGCTCTGTGCAAGCACTGCTCTGCAACAACTGAAACATCACTGTGCATCGCTGTGTTATCAGCATTCTTCTCATCCTAAATCCAAAACACAACACCACAGCAGCTACTAGGAAGAAAATTAACTCTGTCCCAGCAGAAACCAGGACAATATGTAAGACCAGATCACAGAATAAAGAGAGACATTTTTAACATCTTCAATGCTGACGATGGGCTTCGGGACCCAGGGTACCTGGAGCTGGAGGACCATGATGGTGGAAATGACAAACTCCCAACCGACCCTGAACATGTGCGGGATTTGCTGCTCCACCTGGATCCATACAAGTCCATGGGTCCAGATGGGATTCATCCCAGGGTGCTTAAAGAGCTGGCAGACGTCATCGCGGGACCTCTCTCAATTATTTTTCAACGATCTTGGAAATCTGGTGAGGTCCCATTGAACTGGAAGCTAGCAAATGTTGTGCCAATTTTCAAGAAGGGTAAGAAAGAAGACCCTAGCAATTACAGGCCTGTCAGTCTCATGTCAATGCCTGGTAAAATCATGGAGAGGATGATCCTTGAAGTTATTGAAGTGCACCTGGGGGACAATGCAGTCATTGGTCCCAGCCAACATGGGTTCATGAGGGGTAGGTCCTGCCTAACAAATTTGATTTCCTTTTATGATAAGATCACCCATCTAGTCGATCAAGGGAAACCAGCTGATGTGATCTTTTTGGACTTCAGCAAAGCTTTTGACACGGTTTCCTATAGGATCCTACTGGACAAAATGTCCAGCATACAGCTAAACAAAAACATCATACGATGGGTGAGCAATTGGCTGACAGGCAGGGCTCAAAGGGTTGTGGTAAATGGGGCCACATCTGGCTGGCGGATGGTCACTAGTGGGGTCCCTCAAGGCTCCATTTTAGGGCCAGTTCTCTTCAATGTTTTTATAAATGATTTGGATGTAGGACTAGAAGGTGTTCTGAGCAAATTTGCCGACGACACTAAACTTGGAGGAGTTGTGGACTCTGTTGAAGGTGGAAAGGCCTTGCAGAGAGATCTGGACAGATTGGAGAGCTGGGCGATCACCAACCACATGAGGTTTAACAAGAGCAAGTGCTGGGTCCTGCACCTGGGAAGGGGCAACCCTGGCTATACGTACAGACTGGGTGATGAGATGCTGGAGAGCAGCCCTGCAGAGAGGGATCTGGGGGTTGTGGTTGACAGCAAGTTGAATATGAGCCAGCAGTGTGCCCTGGCAGCCAGGAGGGCCAACCATATCCTGGGGTGCATCAAGCACGGCATTGCTAGTCGGTCGAGGGAAGTGATTGTCCCTCTCTACTCTGCGCTGGTGTGGCCTCACCTCGAGTACTGTGTGCAGTTCTGGGCACCACAGTACAAAAAGGACATTAAACCATTGGAGAGTGTCCAGAGGAGGGCGACGAAGATGATGAAGGGCCTAGAGGGTAAGACATGTGAGGAGCAGCTGAGGTCACTGGGCCTGTTCAGCCTGGAGAAGAGGAGGCTGAGTGGGGACCTCATCGCAGTTTACAACTTCCTCGCGAGAGGGAGTAGAGAGGCAGGTGACCTATTCTCTGTTATAACCAGTGACAGGACCCGTGGGAACGGTGTGAAGCTGAGGCAGGGGAAGTTTAGGCTGGACATCAGGAAGAGGTTCTTCACCGAGAGGGTGTTCGCACACTGGAACAGGCTCCCCAGTGAAGTAGTCACTGCACCAAGCCTGTCTGAATTTAAGAAGAGATTGGACTGTGCACTTAGTCACATGGTCTAAACTTTTGGGCAGACCTGTGTGGTGCCAGGAGTTGGACTTGATGATCCTTATGGGTCCCTTCCAACTCGGGATATTCTATGATTCTATGATTCTATGAACATCATCTAGTCCAGTCTAATTAACCAGGGTCAGCTACAGCAAGTTTCCCAAGACCATGTCCAGTCGGGTTTCAAATATTTCCACAAATGGAGATATTCACACAAGGAGTTTATATAGGAGACAATACTTTATACTTCCTAACAGCTGGTTTGGTGGGGTTTTGATTGTGTGTTTGTTTTGACTACAGTTGAGCATTGAGTTGATAATTTATGGAACTCTTACTTAATTTTCAAGTTGTCTTTTCTTGTAATAACTGGACACTTAGTCTGTTTAATATATTAAATTAGGATGGTGTTTGATATTCAGCGTTTTATATTTATTTACATGGAATTTCATCTGCCATTCAATACCCCATCAATGAATCTCAATAGAGTCCTCTTGCAGCTCTTGAACAAGGCAGAAACTTAGTATTATGGAGAATTTTGATTAAAGAAAAGGGGGGGGCGGGGAGGAAGGGGGAGAGAAAATGCAATCTTCTGTCACCTCATTTCTCCTCTAAGCTCCTGTACTGGCTCACTGAGTGGCAGACATGCCAGCTCTGGGCCATCAGACTTCACTGATGACCTCTGTGCACTGTGAGAACCAAGCACTTATTCTTTACTTGTTTTGTAGCTTGTAACCAACTATTAATTTATTTTCTCCTTCTGTGGCTTCCTCGAGAACCTTTGATGAGGGACCCTGCCAAATAAGTTTTGGAAATCCAATTAGACTAATCAACTAAATTTCATTTATTCATATGCTTGACAAAGCTTTCAAAGAAGCTCTTTGGTTTTGAGACATGACCTAATTTTATAGACACCACATTGATTCTTCCCCGGGCTATCATACATACCTGTATGTCCACTGAACTGTTCCTAGAGCTTTAAATGACTTGGCCAATATAGAGCAAGTGTATGGTCCCCCAGTTCTCCATATGTCCCTCAGAACCCTTTATAAAATTCACTGTTATATTTGTTTCTTTCCAGTCTAGAAAGACTAAGTAGGAGTTGTATAAGAGGTTATACAACACTTTAATTTGAACTACTCCCTCTATGAGTTCCAGTTAAACTGAGTCCTAGCTGCTGCCAATGATGTACTATTGTTCATTTTATCTGTTGGTTCCATAACCTCTTCTACTTCTTCTCTCTGTCTTCAGTTTGAGACATTTGAAGACTCTTTACCATTTATCTACGGAGTCCCCCTAAAGAAAGGTTCCAGTGTTGGTAAAACTTCACTTTCTTTAACATCAGCTCTTTCACAGTTCTGTTTTTACAGAATTAAGATTTTGTTATCACAGTGCAGCCATTCTTCACTGTTTCATGGCCATACCATGCTGCAAAATCCTGTAGAGGCTGCCTTCAAAGCAGAATATTTTTCATTCAGTGAAAAACAGGCAAGAGGTTGCTCTTCTGCCTCTTGTGGCAAGTGCCTGCCAGTAGAAGGTCTGAGTGAAGAATGAGGCAGAAGCAGACAACTACCATTTGTCTTTGTGAGATTTCTTTCTACACCTTCCTTTTCGTGTGTTTTAGCATGGTTTTGGCAAGGTAAAGGTCTTTGCTTATTTTTACTGGCTTTCATGTATGTTCTACTATATTTTACTGGCTTTTAAGTATGTTTTACTATGTTTATGTAGGTTAGTGACTAAGTTCTGCCAAGGAGAAGTCTATATGACTAAAGATAAGCAAAAAAAATTGTGAAATTATTCTACATCACTATGCTATGACTTATCCGTTCATTTTTCTTTTTGGTCAACTGTTCAGGGGATGGAACGTTTTGGGGAGCCAAGGGTTACAAGCTAAAGGTTACAAGTTTAAACTTTTTTTTTTTTTTTTTTTTTTTTTTTTTACTTTAAGCTAAGTTACAAGCCAAGAGTGTTACAAGTTTCTTAGCTAATAGGCAGATTGAATAAAATTTACTTGCTGTTATATGCAGATTTTGGTATTGAAATAATGAAAATTAGAAGTCATGTATCAATGCAAGACTTTTTCCAGTGGTACAGGGAATGATTCAGGTAACAACTTGTTTCTGTAGGTTATAAGGGTAATGTGTGTGACTGAATCACCGGAAAAATATTGTCAACATTAGCCAGCGAAATCCCTGCCTAAATTACCTCTGTTTAGCCTGGCTCAGCTATGTGAAGAGAGTTCCAGTATTTACTAATCTGTAATTTGACTGCTAGATCTTTGGCTTATTACTCCTCTCTTTCCTCATGTCAGCATTCATCTGTAGCCTTACATTACAGTATCTGTTATGTTGTAGAAAAAACTCAATATTGTTTGACTGCCTGGAAGTAAAACAAATAAGTGATGGTATTGACTGAAAGTAATGGTGCAAAACTGCTTAGCATTGTCCATAATAACTTAAGAATTACTGTTTTGAACTCACTGCAATTCATGTAGATTCTTTAAATGCATGTTCATGTATACACACATACACATGGAGGCACCCCTCAGATGGATGAGAAGGTAACATAAAAATTTTTCAAGTGTAATGATGTTTATAGTTCCTTGTGCTGGCAGATGAATGGGAACTGCCAGAGAGTCTGTAGTGCTGAAAATGAAATTGATGACACACATTTAGAAGCCTGATGTATGACTTAATTTTCTTTGGAAATGCTGGTCCCAGCTTCTATCAGTGATTGACAATGTAGCATTCTGAATTTAGGTAAAAAGTCTTTTTGAAGATTGTTAGAGGCTGTTGGTCAAAACTGCTCTTGAGAACTGTTAGTGATAGAAGATGAAGCATTTTAAGTTTTGTTGGATGACTCATCTGCTGCAAGTGCTCTTGGCCCTAAACCAGAGGATGCACAACTTTCTGAAGGCATGTTGATCTCTGTGGGGTATGCACAGCAGCCTCTCAAAGACTGTCTGGGCTTCTTCTTACCAGAGATACTCCAAGTATGGGAAATTTCTGAGGCACTGTCGGCATCCCCGCTGATGCTGCCCTCAGTACTTCCTTTGCCACCTAGTACAGATGTGCTCAGAAGAGATACTTGGGATCTAGGTAAATTATTTCATTTCTGCATTTTGTTGACTCCACATCTCTTCTTCAACTGTCAAATTTCTGTTAATAGCTGAGGTTAATAATTGCTAGTAAACATCTAGTAGTAGCTACAGGTTGCTTGGCAATTTGTCTTTCTCCAGCAAAACACTCCTTTAGTCTGTCTTAGGGTCACCTTTCTAATATGATTTAGAAGTGTATTGTGTATATATGGTAAAGGTTTGGTAGCAGGGGGGCTGCAGAGGTGGCCTCTGTGAGCAGAGCCCAGCAGCTGCCCCATGTCAGAGCAGAGCCGGCTCCAGCTGCTCCGAAAAGGACCTGCTGCTAGCCAGAGCTAAGCCAGGGAGCGACATTGGTTGGGCCTCTGGGAGTTATATAGACTTCAAAAATGTAGACTTGACTGCTAGCCACAGGCAATATCATCTTCTGATCTTCAATGTTTGAGGATGTATATACAAGCAGGTATAATTATATACGTGTAGATGCAAGAACTATTTAAACCCTACCCCTCACCTCCAAAGAGCTATTCCATAGAAATAATTTTACTGTATGTTCATTGCACTCCAGCTGCCCCATTACAATTCTGTGAGCAGTGTGGAGAAAAGCTAGTGTGGTTATATTCTTCTTCACTTTTAACTTTTTCAAAGAACTTTCAGAAGTCCATTATCCCTGATTTTGCCTTTTCTGTAACCTTGAATTTTGTTAGAACTTTCTGCTACTGGGATGCAATGCATTTTAATCGCGTCCCTTGGTCATTCAGAAGTGAATATTTTCATTCAGTCCAAAAGGAAAGTTACTCAATGTAAAATAAACTGTTCTCAAAATTCTGAATAGGAGACTGGTAAACAAAACAAGTGTTACATAATTCATAAACTGTTTGTTGTGCAGTGCTGAACTTCATGATGGGCTCTACCTTGAATTGGCACTCATTACAGGATTTGCCCCACAATGCAATTAAAGTGAGTCAGTGGTATGCTGTCATGGCAGTGACTTAAATTCAAACTCCAATGCAAAATATATTTTTTAAATGTACCATTTTTGTAAAAATCATTCTCATGTGTTGGACTGTCTTCCGAAGCTGATTAAACTTAACTTGAAATACAAATGTGAAATACAATAATTACTAATTGACAATGCAAACTTTTGCATCTGGGATTCATAGGACTGAACTCTGACAGGATTGGGATGACTCATTTTATTGCCTTTCATTGATCTTTTCTACACCAAGTATGAGACAAATCTACCACTGGAACCATTACTATTTTCTGAAGTTTAAGTCTGAAAAACTGTAGATAGAAGAGTACTTCTATCTAGCAGACAGAGTGCTCCTCAGACAATTGCAATCATGATGAAAAAATGCTGATTTATTTTTACCTTTAAAATACATTTAACATAAGAAAAATAATTTTATTTTAAATGACAAAATGGAACCTTTTATAGTAAAACACCTTTTTTTGTTCGTTTTAAAGAAATACTGTCCATAATAGCAAATGCAAAGTGTAGTCTACAGCAAAAATAACATAAAACTCACTTTCAGGTAACTTTCCTAAATGTGGTAAATTCAGCTTTAAAAACTGGCTTCAACCTGTTCTTCTCCCATATCACCATCAGTCACTGAAGTAAAATGTTAGCATGAAAGTTACCTTGAACTCATTCAGGTACATACCCAGCTTGAGTAGGCACAGTTGTTCTAGTTCAAGTCAAATAGTTAAATGGAACCTGGGTACTTAGAAAACAGACTTTTTCAGGTGGCTCTTACTTTACAGGACAATCACTGCTCACCACTTCAGCAAGTAAAGACTTTTTTCCACTCTCTACATATTAAATTGATCAATATTCCTTCTGTGCATTGGTTCTGCCATTGTCTTCCTCCTACTGAACAAATTTCTTGTAGGAATGATGGTTGTTTTTGCTACACAGTGATGCACAAGTTATTTGGGAAGCCCAAACACAGGATTCTGAAAACTGATTGGAGACTTGGAACACGCACTGTGGTGTTTAGAAAAGCAAAAGTAGTTGCTATACAAGTGAAGGTGTATGTGTAACACAACAAGGCAACCAGTGATTATTTTAGGGAAGAAAAAATGCATATAAACAACAGTGAAGCTCCCATTTTGCTTTTTTCAATGGGACACTGTTACCATTATTATAGAGATTTGAACAGCTGATAATCACCTTTGCAACTTGTTAATTTGCCACCACAATAGCTACATTCTGAACCTGACTTAAGCTGTCATAGATGTGCTTATGTGCCACAGTTATATCTTAGATACAGATCTGCATGTACGAGAAACAGATTTATTTATTTATTTATTTATTTTGTAGTATGAAATATGATTTGTGTGTCTGTTTTTTGTTTTTTTTTTTTTAATGGTAACAGTGGTGGTCTTGAAGTAACTATATAATGTCATTTATGTGCAAATAAGTGATATCAGATCTTCAGCTTTAATACTGGCCAGTCATTGAAGCTTTTGAATTTAAAATAAGTCAAAGGAAAAGATGTTTTGTGAAGATTCTGAAAGAGCATACTTTTTTTTTTTTAAAAAAAAAATTGTTTTTTTTTTAAAAAAAAAAAAAGAAAAAGCATATGCCCATCTGGCTTTGAGCACTAACGGGAGGATAAAAGGATATCTTAACTTTATCTAGCTAATTATGTAGTGCCTACAGAAAATACATGCCTAAGTAGATTGCTGCTGTGGTCAGTAGAGAGAAAAGCAAATAATTCATTGTACCCGTGTTCAACACCTGTCTTACAAATCAATAGATCACCTTCTGAAGGGGCCTCCATCAACTGCAGAGGGTGCCCTGCCAGTAGGATTAAACCAAATGTATTTGCATAACTCACATTAAGATGTGAATTGAACCACAACATGTTTAAAGAAACTGTGCAGCACCTTTCCAAGAGTTATGCTGTAAACTTTTTTCCTGTTGGATGAGTTCTGTCTGCCTGGATAGAGTGAATATACAAATGCAGTTTTATGTGTCCATTTCCAAGAATATCAATAAAGCAAATCAGGCCAACTCACCTGTCTTATCTCTGCAGCTTGAGTAATGCCCTAGATTATACCTAATAGGATAAAAGACTTAAATAAGCCATTAGAGCTGAAAATGAAGCATTAGCATCAAATTATGGAATAACAGAGCATTCATAATCTTCTGGATGAAGATTGTGTGGACTAACAGATGGAATTCTCTTTATAGAATGGTGTTATATCAGTTGTACTAGAAGAGTGTTCTACTGGATTTGTTTCAATGAAATTTTTTGTTCTCTATTTTTAATTAAATACAATTTATTTTTTTTTTTTAACTAAATCAAAAGAAAAAAAAAGTCTCCGTAAGGGAAGGAGTGGGAGAGCTGCTCCAATAAAGCACTTCAGTGTAGGCTTGAGGCTGAATTCCGGTTGATTACACTTCTCGCAGAGTTTCTTAGGAGCAGCTTCTAGAGCCCAAATTAGGAAATATAAAAATACAGATGCATTAGCTAGGTTGATTTTACAAGAGAGAGAGTTCACAGCCACTATTTTCTTGTAACAGATCTACATCCAAACATCACCCTGAAACATAACTGAAACTTGGAAATGTGGCTAGTTTCTTCTTGTACTATCAGTGGCTTGCAGGAAACTTTTGGGACAAAAATAAATGTAGTCATTTTGGGACCATTTTTTCCCTCTAAATGTGAAATAACTGAATATGAGATGTGTTCAGCTGTCTCCAGATTTGCCTCTGTGTTGAAAAGGCTATGTATGTGTAGCAAGATTGATCTCCAGGTGGAGCTACCTCACACAATTAATGATGAACTTTCTCTGAGGAAGGCATCTGCACCTTTTAGAGTTATTTGAGGAAAAGGTGTCTTCCCAAACAGCTTCTCTTGTCTGCCGAGATAATTCTTGTATGCTCTCCAGTATATGTTCCCAGCTTTGTAGCATCCATGTTTAAAACAAACAAGAGACAACCATATTTTTATCCTAGTAATCAACTAATGACGTCTCCAACTATCCATTAATAACCTTTTTTTTTTTTTTCATTTAGGTAATCTTCTAGGCTGTCTCACTGTATCATTTCTGAGAAGGTCATGTGAGACAATGTTATAAGCGTTGTGGATGTAACAGTGTGCTGTCATCTGCTGCCTCCACCAATTAAACCTATTACATTGTAGAAGAAAGCTCTCAGTTTGATAATGGTGTGTTCTTGAAAAACATGTTGATTGCCAGTCATCTTCTCCTCATTCTCTGGTGCTGACAACTAGTTTGCCTAATTTTTCTTGTTCTGCAATTTCTCCAGGGTGTAAAGCTGTCTGGACCCTGGTTTCTTGTTTCATTCTTTTTTTCTTTTAGAGACAGCAACAGCCTGACTTTCATCCAGTCTTTTTCTCCCTCACTTATTTCCCCTGAGTTAACAAACATTGCCAGTCATGGCTATGAAATTTCTTCGGATCATTCTTCTAATATGCTAAAGTAAAATTCATGAAGACTAACTAATTTGGTAACGTATAATTTATCCAGGTACTCCTTGGTATATTCTCTTGACAGTCTTCAGCTGTTAAAATACTAATTCTGTTCAGCTGTGCACAGTTGACCTGTTAGTGGCAGAAAGGCATTAACACCTCCACAAAACACGTTTATGACAATTGCTTTCTCTCTGTACCAAGTAGAAGGCCAAGTCAGCTCTTCATCTACTTGTATCTCACTCTTGCCGTTGATATGACTTGACTGTCACGATTTGTCCTTGCTTTGTCCTCCTTGCAAACCCTTGTTTTTCTTTTGCAACCATGAGTAATATGGCCTACTTTTTTTTTTCTTGTCTGATGCTTTTTTTTTTTTCATCACAGCAGCCAATGAAGAGTCCAATTTAGCCAAGTTAATGTTTTATTATACTTCCCTATTCCTATGCTGCGTTAGAATTGTTTTCAATGCTGCTCATATCTGTTTACTGTCAGGCTTTTGCCTTTTTGCCTTTAATTTACCTATACAAGATCTAACTTACTAGTTATGAGTTTGACTTCAAAACAGAAAATCCAATATTCAGCTTGTGATACATTATAGCCTGTAGCATAGGAGCATGTAATAATTTTCTGGTGATTTTGTGACAACACATCATATTCATCACTGTTTATGTTGTTTGCACTGCTGAATCTAGGCTACAAAAAATTGTTCTATTTCTTTTTAATTTATTTATTTGTACTCTTCCTTGAATTCACCTGCTTAGCCTCTTACATATAAATACCTCTGAAACATTCTGGTAGTATTTAAGTCACATTGCTTGTATACATAAACTTTCAAAGTTTTCATGGTGAGTAATATGAGACATTGAAATTTCTCAGCAGGGGACAGTGGGAAACAAGTGAAACAGTTATGAACAGTTTAGTACAGGTGTGAATAGCTCTTGGGTTTCATGACTTCTTGTTTTGTTGTTTATTCCTAATGTGATCCTCCCACTACTTCTTTATACACTCAGAACTATTAAAACTGTTAAGTCAGGCTATGGGGGTTTGACTTCTCTTATGAAACATCATTTAGGTAAAATTACTTTAATAAAAATTATTGTTTGTTGTATTTTACTCATAAAACAATCATCCAAGAATATGCTAGAAAACTGCACAGCTGAGGTATGTTGCAAACCTCTCTGTTGTTGGAAGTTGAAAAGGCTTTTATTTAGTGATATGTACCAATCACTACCTTCTATTTGAAGCTGAAAAGACACTGGTTGCTTTATAAATAAGGTACTTTGTATAGTAGACCTGTCAACAGCAAACAGAATAAATGTTGGCTGTAGGGATTAATTTAATCAGCAGGAATACTTTTGATTGTAATATCAACATGAACTGAAGTGTAGAGTTATTAAAACTGTTTTCAGACTGAAAAACAAAACAAAACAAAAGCTTGTGGACATACTTATTTCAGCAATGGCAGGATATACTGTTCATAAATGTAGAGATTTCTTTCCATTCCTGAGCAGTCTGTTAGTAATTGTGTGTTATATATACCTACACTTGTTCATACAAGATTTCCAGAGGGAGTCGTATATTCTCAGATATATTCAGAAGTTGACAAAAATACTGTTCTGCTTGGCAATAATTTTCATACCCTATTTGCATTTCTAGGGGTGGGAAAAATCCTGGATACTGAAAAGGCTTGCTTTCTTAAAAAGTTGTATTCTCCGAAATATGATATAATGCCTTTGACAGAGTCATAACAGAAGCTTTTAATTTCATTTAAGGTGGTGTTTCTGCTCTACACTGTGAATATGAAATTTCAGTTTCTTTAACTTTCATTGCAATTTTTCTTGAGTCATTCTGTTTCCCTGAATATAGAAACAATTTTTACTATCTGTAATTCAGAGAAAATTAGAAAATTTGTCTTTTTTTTTTCTGCTCTAAATTTTAGGGAAAAAAAAGTATCTTTGTTAGAACTTTAATGAGAGGAAAAAGTGTACTATTTTGTTGTTAAAGTACAGATGTATCACCAAATTTTTAAAGGAAAAGACACTTCTGGAAGCACACTGGGAAATACGTAAAGAAGTACAATATATGCTACAATAATGCCACAGGAGTGGAGGTACTATGGTATCTACAAAATTCACAACCACATTCTGAAGTTACTAATGCAGTGCTTGCTGAAACTGAAACATCACTGTTTTATTAACATCTAGGACAACATTAAGGACATGTTTTTTATAATTTGTATCACCTGTGTTATTTTTTTTGTTGTTGTTGTTTTCCCAGAACATGCTACACAAAGGAAATGTAGATAGCAGACAGACTAGTTCAATGTAGACTTGTTGGTTGGCAAGTTTTAGACATTCAGATTCTACCAAAACTGAATTCAAAATAGCGAAATGGCTTTTGTTTGTACTCACTTTTAAGATGTGATTGTCTGGCCTGTGGATGTGACTGCAATATTGACATATATCTTAAAGTAACCTTTCTTTCTGCATGGCACCATTGAACCTTTAATTACATCATCATTTACCTTCAGGAATATCTGGCTGTGGGTGATATAAAAATAAACTCTAAGTGGTTTATAATAGCAGAGTTCATTTTTAGTTTTATTGTTGAAACCTTAGACTGTCTGTCTAAATATGTTTTCAAACAATGACCTTCTGCTTTCTTGTTTTAGCTCATACAGAGTAACCTTACTGTTTAGTTTCAGTTGCAAATTAATAAGCTAGTATGGTGCATTCTGAGGTAACTTCATCCAATTATTGTAATAAAAAATACTTTTTGTTTGCAAAGCCAGCTTTTTACTCAAGGAATTAATTTCTTTAGTTAGAGATGTATGTAACTAAACCATAGCAGCTATGACAAACTTTAAATTTTTCTTTCTAATATTCCACATTCCCTTATATGTTGTCAATTAATGGCTCTTGCTGTGATATCAGGCATATATGTTTTAAATTGAATGTAAAGCTAGCATCTGTTATGGAGTCTACTGTTGGCCTATATGCAAAGTAGAAGCTCTTAGTCCAACAGCAGAGTCACTTGAGATAGCAGAAAAAGTATGATATGCAATGAAAACACTTAGGAATTTTGATAACCATAAGTTAGGTTTTTCATATGGTTTTATAAAATGTATAGCATCAAGAAAATGAGATGCATTTTAAACATTTCAGTAAACCATAATGAAATGAAAGAGCTCGTTCATTCAAATTATAGATGAAATATATCAATGAAATTGTACTTGACCGTACTCACTGGTTAGCTGTTCAGTTTTGTTGTTGACACAAAAAGCAAACAGTTGTACAATCAAAATTGCCTTAAAAGACTTATCAGGATCACATATTCTTAAATACATATAAAAATACCTTAAGAACATATAAAAATACTCCTACTGAATAGTGTTTTAAATAAATCTGTCAATCAAAGCAACAATATTCTCTCCAATCTAAACAGTTCACTTGATAAGGGTCTCATTTTAACTGTGTGAAGGAGATATATAGGCCTTTAATACCAAAACACAGAAAAGGGCAAATACAGACAGTTCAGAAAGTACAGACAGCACACAGGTAAATGAGTTAGTAAATGTCAAATGGCTACTATCAAAATAAATTTATTTCTTTGGCCTGTTACAGTGAACATAATTTTAATAATATCATCAGTGTCCTCAGCTTGAACTTGCCTCATAATGTCTTGAAATGCTGAATGAGGTCGTAAAAATGCATGGAGCTAAGTTACACCCAGATGGCAAAGGATTAATTACAAGTATGCTTAGAACCTGTTCATGTTCATACTGTCAAAGTTGTCTGAATTTAGTTTCAAACAGATTTTGAACTTAACCTGAAAAGGGATGTATGATAGAAAAGATAAAGATCTTTTTGTATGATAGAAAAGATAAAGATCTCTGAATGTTCCAGCGATGCCTAAAAGCATCACAGAAAATGTTCCTCTTGCTTTTCTCTGATTGGTTGTATGGCTAGCAGGGAATTTTTCCTAAATTAAGCTTTGGAGCAGACTCAAAAATATGTTTCTTCAAAACTGATCTTTTTTCACCCTTACTTTAAATCCCATTTCATTTATTAGAAGTTTATGTAAGTATACTTATCTGCTCTAAATTTACAACAAAAGGAAAAGCTTTCAGGTTGATCATAGTTGTGAAAAATACTGGTTTGCTGTGAACCAATACTATTTACTTGAGGAAATTATGGAGATTTTAGGAGATTTAAATGACAAAATAAGCTTTTTTTTAAAGAGTGAAAGGCTTTGCTGTTAGGAGGGTAGTATAAAAATAGAAGCCTGCAAGAAAAGAGAGAGAAGACAAAAACATTTCTATTCTGGAGAGTAACACTGTGAATAGCGTTTTTGAGTTTTTACAGGTTTTTTTTTATTATTATTTTATTGACTCCAAGATTAAATCTTCTGATTTTTTTATTTTTTTATTTTTTTATAAATGAGATTTTTCCTGCTCCTTATCATCGTGCTTGACCAATAATAACATTTTTCAGTCTGAACTTAAGCCTCAACTTGTGAAGGTACTTCAGAACTGAAGTCAGTGGTATTATTCTTATGCTTAATATTAAGACTAGGCTTAAAAGCTGTAATAGGTCAGGGCCACTTACCACAGTTCAACTGATGACGTTGAGATGATGTAGTATGAGCTCACTGTCCCTTCTGTTCTCTCTTGCATTGCAGAGACAATATGTAAAAATGTGTGATGCTTTCTCTGAATCCATAAAACAAGCACAATTTCCAATGTCAGCACCTGGGCAAGTAGAGTAAAATGATTCTCTGCAAGATAAGTTTCGACCAGTATATGCTGTACATTTCATTTAAATCTATAAGGTGTTACAATGATTAGTAGAATGTAGTGGATTATTTGTCTTTCATAACACAACAATACAGCATAGATACTTGCATTTTACTGAGGATAGATGCAGCTCATGTGATTCACGTACAGAGTATGGTGCCATGCAAGCAGCTACTATTGTATTCACCTGATCAGAAACTAAAGTTGCTTCCAGGCCTCTGCTATGCGAAAAATTACTTCCATGTAGCCAAAAGCATCCTTTATTTTAATTGAGAGTTATTTTTAATTTCTAAGCTGCTTTGCATGGATATCTTTTAAATACATGTCATCTGAAGCCTTTCACCACCACTTCTGATTTTGCTGACTTGATGTTTAACTATTTGCTTCTATGCATTTTTATTTTTTTGTAAGAAAAAAGCTAATTTCAATGATTTATGAACTCAAATCCAAGATCTTTAAATAGGCAAGAAAATTAAAAAGTCAGAGTAACTGCAGATGTCTCTTCTGTCAGCAACTGACAGAACAGCAGTTATTTTAGAAAGCCATATGGAGGAGGGGAGGAGGCTGAATAGAAGTCGAGGTCCAGAAAATGTGTGATCTGAAACACATCAGCATTTATATAAATTTATGTACCTGTCTCTCAGAAACCTTATAAGTCTACCAAATTTGGATATGGGACCAAAGCCAATTGGTAACATTGCCTGTGTTTTTCTTTTAATAAAAGGAGTGTGAGTAAGATGTGTTAATAAGTCTTTTAACTAGAGTTATGCAAGATCACTTTTAGCATTTTTAGCAATAAGGTGCCTTCCATAAAAAGCAATGTCAGCAAATTGTATTTGAACCAGAGAATGAGATTAGTATTAGTTATTTATAAAGCATTGTGCATTTATGTAACAGTGCATTTACATTTATGTAGCAGATCTGGAATAGATGTGTTCTGGACTTTCCAGATGCTTTTCCCAAGGGGATTGTTTTAAGCATAATGAAATTTGAGCAGCACTCATTTAAACAGAGACTGTGAATGATTACAGCTCTGCAAAACCCAGGTCAGTAGTTGCCTCTCTGCAGCATCATTATGTTAGGCAGTTTCTGCTTACAGACAGTATTTTGCCTGGATTTTATGTTCATGCTGTGTGCTGCAGCGTCATTCAGGAGCACAACTGCCTTAAAACAATGCAGTATCAGGTCACCCGTCTTGTTAGTAATGCGTGTATTCTACTCACAAAGAAAAATGAGGGCAAAGATTAATGATTTCCTTTGATATCACAGTTTCATTAGGGAAGACCTCATCTTGTCACCGTCTGTAAAGTACCTGCTGGCCAAGCAGCCACAGATGTAACACTGCCAGAGGGAGGAGAAGGGTGATCATTGTTAGAGGCTGATGAGGGTGGAGGGAAGCCGTAGTCCGTGCCAGGCCTCGTTCTTCTCCTTGTGACAAACAGCAAGTGGAGCAGTGGCCCACCCTCTGGGCAGCCAGTGTGCCCACAGGTCTCAAACTCAGCCATGTACTAGGAGGGAGAGTATGTATGTATGTATGCATATTCATTGTACTGTGCCACTGCACGGCTGGTTAGCAATGTCCTGGAGGGCATCACTCCAGCGTGGTGTGGCCGGGTGGCACTGACCAGGGTACTGGGCCCCATCCCACAGCAGTTGTTGCTCACAGAAAAAAGGAGGGAAGGGGCATGTGATTCCGGCAGAGAAATGAAGAAAGAATAAAGACAATTTCTTCTTTTTCCTTGTTATTGTGAGCAAGGGTGCTAGCACAATACAGAAGAACTCAGAACTTGAAAACGTTGTTAAACTTCTTGTGTAAATTACCTAAGTTGAATTCAAACCATCTTTTCATCAGGCTTATTACAGAATTGCTGGTATAATAATTTCAGCAATGAGCTGCATGGTTTCTTCTGTGTGGCAGAACAAGCTGGTGGGAGTTAGAAGTACTACGAGAAAAGGAGAAAGAGAAGAGCAAAGAATTACAGCTAATCACCTCTGAAACTCTTCTACTCTTATACTTCCTCATAAGTGAGAGAACAATTTTTTCTATGGCTGGCTCAAGTCACATAGTAAAATGACACACCTGAGAACTTTTCTTCCCTGTGGCTGTAGAAACATTGAACTGTTATACACTGACCTATTCTTAAGTCAAAAGCAGTTTTCTTTATCCCTTTGAAGCACTGGCGAGTGGCAAATATGTCAATAATGAGCAATCCTGTTTTCCCCTCAACAGCAGAAATCCTTTCTGCCAGTGTCTTCCTCTGTCCAGCCTGGCAAAAACAATTATAAATGTTAAGATTCTATATGCTGTGCTGCATTTTTTGAAATCTCACTGCATATGAACATGCTAGATGAAAAAGATAGGTTTGAACACTTTGGAAGAGCCTGCTTTAGCTGTGCGTCTGCATTTGCCACGCCTGCACTTAATTTCTCCCTCATGAGTGATTTAGTAGTCAACGTTATTTTTTGATATCCTTCTTTGCAGTCAGCCATCTGTGGTTGAAATCCTCCACCTATGAATCTGCTGCAAGTCACTTTTTTATTTATACTAGAAGATGTGGATGAACAAGGCATCCTGCTTGTTTTGTTTTACTGTTGGTAATGTAGCTATTAACAAATCTCTCCCTTGTGAAATTAGACGACAATTGATTTCAATACGGCACAACGAATTACTCATTTTCTTTGGTTAAAGTGTTGAGAAGCAGAAAAAAATTTCACGATGTTGTCAAAAGAAAAATCAGTTGCAACAAGCCCATTGTTTTGTTAACCCTTCTACAGTAACCAGCTTTAATTTTATTAATAGATTTAACACAGTCTGAAAATAGAAAGCATTCTTAGATCATCTAATGTTACTTCCTACCTAATCTAGATGATTAAGTATTATGGAAGTATGCAGATTTTGAGACCTTTGATGAAGGCAGACTCTTTTTTGGCAGTGGTATTCTCTATATACCCTTAAATGGACTAGCAAAACCCAGTCGAGAATATATTCTATAAGATGCAAACCTTTCAGAGTTCTAGTCATCACTATTTCACCAGTTTCACCAGTGTCTGAAATGGGGAAATCACAGCTAATAAGATCAGATTCTGTCATCCTCACTTTCACTAAGTGATGCTGCTAAGTCCTTGTTGAGATTAAATAAATGAAGAGCAGGCCATTACAGAATACAGGCAAAAGCAGCACAAGTTGAAAACAATACTTATTATTTTATGAAAAACTACGTTACTCTTTTAGATATCATTTCAATATACTACATTTATGAAAACTCGATGCAATATTTTATTACAAAGACTTGCAAAATCCAATATACTTCACACAAAAATAGTTTCATATTTGCAATGTATCATGCAAATGTACAGATTGAGTAGCTTTGCTTTTCATGGAAATACATGAAAAGAGTTTGTAACTTGCTGGAAAATATGCTTGTGATTTAATTCCTGCCAATTTTTTTGGTGTTCCGTGTGCAAGTGCAAAATGTAACTGCTGGTCTGTACATGGATCAAAAGTGGAACTGTCCCCACAGGAGGGGGGGGGGGGGGAAAGGCAAGAAAGCATGGTGTTTATTGAGCTTAAAAAAAAAAAAAAAAAAGGTGAATAGCTTGCAGGTGAAATGGTCAGGTTTCTATATACAATCAGGTGGACTGTAACTGAATAGGATGACTAAAGTCATTTGTTCACTGAATGTAGAAAAAAATATCCTTACAATATCCTCTCTCTTTGATACCTTGAAATAAAGTTCCAACTCTGATGTTTCATTTAATCTGAAGTTTCACTCTGAAACTGGAAAAGCAAGTCAGGCTGAAGGCTCAGAGGCTGGGGCTTTGTTTTGATGTGATGAGTCAAGGAAGTTTGGATGAGCTTTCAGAGAAGAAGCAATACTTGCAATGCCGTGAGTTTCCCTTGGAGGAGAATAGGTGGGGAGGTGGTAACTGAGCCAGAAAATGTTTACTTGCTTTTTGCCTTTCAGAAGCAGAAACAGATTGTCCAAAGAAGATTATCTGTGTTGTTTTCTCAGCTTATAGCAGACATAAGCTTGGAGAGAGAAGCTACCTGTGAAACACCTAGATTCTGCAGGAGCCACAGGACTGTTGTGATAAGGGTGGAAAGATGAAAATTCAGCACTTCTATAGGAAGAAGCATTTGGAAGTACAGGGAGGAAAATGCCATTTAAGGAACTTCTGTGAAACAAAGATGAAGTTTTTGGAAAGTGAGAACATGCAAGAATATTGAGAGATGATGCATCCTAGTAATTAATTAGTTTAACAGTTTGATCTGTAACAACACATTCTGCTGCACAGAAATATGCTATAGAAGAACAGAACAGATGAATGTGTATAGATCCCACAGTTTAGGTACCTGGTGGGAGTATTTTGAAAAAGCTGACAAAAGGTGACCTCTGGAGTGCCAGATCTTTGTCTCCAACAGCTATTTTATTACCAGGAAAGCAAAATAATAATCTTGTTTGGAACAGGTGTTGTATGGAATTGTTAGTTTTTTATTTAGGGTTACTGTCTTGTTAGATGCTGTTATGGAGCAAAGGTAAAAATACGTTCATTGTGGAAAATCAGCTGCACCCTATTCTATAGATATATGTTAGTCCATTAGTTTGTCTGGGGTCATGTTTCACTCAAAAATGCAACCAGAAGATGACGAAAGAAATCCATTGCTTTATGAAGAGAAATAAAATATGTAGTGCTGCCTAATCACACTCTGTCCACCACGGGATCCTCTAAGTCCACTCTCCATTTTTCTACAGGGATACCATAAAAACTGTCTTTTATCTTTTACCTTTCTCCGGAGGTTTTGGTTTTGTTTTGTTTTGAATAATGATCTACAAACTCAGTCATCATTACTGTGTTGACAAATCAAAGATCAGGCTCGTTACTCTTTGCGTCTCCAGCCTTTATAGGTGACATTTAATTTTGATGGCAGAACATTGAAGCTTTGGTCTTATACAAGAGGTTGCTTTGTCTGCTGGAGTTCCTTACCACTTACCATTTTCACTCAGAGCTAACATTTTCAGAGCACTCAGTGGAATAACATCTGCATCCTTTCTCTAATGCTTTTCTGATTGTAAACACTGCTAATGTCCAAATGTGCAGTTTAGTCTGGTAGTGTAAAAGTCAATTACTGTTTTCAGATCCAATATACTAGGTACTGCAAGATTAAAAACACCTTGCCTTCAGAAATATGTTTAACATATTGGTCTAAGCATTTTCCAATCTGCTTTTTCCTAGCAGTAAAAATGGGAAAATGATCCTAGAGATGTGAAATCCTTCATATACCCACACTAAATCCTTATGATTCTCACTTTTTCATATGCAGATATATATGGAGATGATGCAAAAAAGGAAATCTCAAAGTGTTGACAGGGAAATGCATTCAAAGTTGTTTATGACATTCTAAAAACAGTTATTTACATCACTTAATGTGGTAAACTTTGTGATGTGAATATCTGTGGTTCGGGATCTAAGCAGAAACTTCTGTTGGCAAGCTAATGTGGCTGTCAAGAAAGGAAGTGAGTTTGGTTGCTACCAACATTGTTTGAGTTTGTTCCATTAAAACTTGGGGGAAAACATTTCTATGGCCCAATGGGAATTAATGTGCAACTCTGAAATTCAGGAGATCTCTGTTCTTTTTAAAGTATATATTGCACCAGGGAGATCTTATATTTCCTTCTTCTGTGAATGTTCTTTTACTTCTTGCACATTAACAACTTGTTGTGTCAGTTGCTATACTCTTTGATTATTAGCACCTGTTGTGTCAGTTGCTATACTCTTTGATTATTAGCACCTATCTGTGTATTCATATAATTTTTACTTTTTCCATTTTTAGGATGCATATTGTTTCTTTTAATCTCTCTTCTGAGACTTATCAACTGCAAAGTTGAAATGACTATTTCTGATGCCAGTACATTGTTATTGCATACCCTGAAAGAAAATCTAAGGAGTGTTATTGATTTGTCTTGTAACCCAAAGTATATCTGATTTATTTATTTCCTCAGTGGTTTTTAGTTGTCTCTGTTTATTACTATCTCTATGTGTGCATATTTATAATAGATGAATCATAAATTTCTTCTCAGACAACCTCACTGAATAAAAATAGTCTTGAAGGAAAGTTAAGCTAAACCACATCCTGTTGGTGTCAAGTACCATACCCTTCTGTTCTCATTTTTGTGACTAGCTGATAACTTAATTTCCATAAAACTTACATTTTATGAAAATCAAGTTAATTTTTTGAGATTTTTTTTTCTTTTGTTGCTATGATGTTTCAGTACACTGTTGGCTTTTGTTGATTGATTTTTCTAATTTTGTATTTATTTATTTATTTTTCCACATTGGCTGCAATGACAGTTTATATCCTTGCAAAAATATTCTTGTCAATAGCTTTTGGAACTACAGGACACAATAATTAACCCATAAGCTCCTTGTATTATCTGGTTTTCTGCTGCAAAAATCTACCACATTTTTCCAATGGAAACTTTTTTTTTTTTAAATACTGCACTGCAGTTGTGTGATTTGATGCAGTGTAGGATGTCACTTGGTAGACTTATATGTGTAACTAGGTTATTTGATCTTAATTCTGGTCAGGACCAAATTTCTTTGTCTTATGTGATCATTAAGCACAATCAACCTGGTTGCCAAAATATGTATTAGCTTTGCATTATACATTTGTTTCATGTCATCATGTTAGAGGATGTTGGCAGAAAATCAGTCACCAGATCTATTTATGATTAAGAGGTGTACAAAGATTTTCAGGAAATTAAAATAGAGAGATGTTTTGAACTTTTAAAAACACACAGGTGAGGTGAATTTGTGGAATAATGATGTGCAAAGGACACAAAAGCATTTAGCATGTCAAAAACAAAACCCAAAACCACGCAGTTATTAATCATACCTTGTCTGTATATTATCATTAGTCACTGGTAATGTAAAATCACATATTGTCCATCCGCATTGTAAAACAAATTTTAAAAGCACTTTAACGCTTTGCAAGATGGCTAGGAAATTAGTTGGCTCAGAGTAGTTGGAAATGTGGTATCAGTCCTGTTACCTTTGACTTCTTAATTAAATCCTGCTGAGCTCTGAGAGTGTTTGAATGTGCTAATCATCTGGTGGTTTTGTGGTTTTGGTTCTACTGTTTCAGTCTACTGTCTGGTCTGAGAGCTAAACTTGCATGGAAAACATCAAATATCTTTAAAATGAGGTTTGATGAATCAAAAATTCAACTTAGGTGAAGTTACTTTACTTCGTGGACTTCAATGAAATGATAGCTGAGCCTCTGGCTCCGTAACGATATATTCTTACTTGCGGATTCCTATTAAAAATTAACTCATATAAAAAACAAACAAACAAAAAACCGCAAGAATATCAAACGCTTATACAATCTAACATTTTTTTTTCAAATTTTTGTTTCTCATGCCTGCGCATGTAAAGGAAAAAAATTAACAAAAGAACAGTTATTGCCTAAATCCTTGAATTTTAGGAAATGAATTGGGGAAGGATGCATTCTCTCTCAGTCTGAGATGCTGCTTGATTTACTCCTTATTAAGTCTCTCGGGGAGTTTTGACTAGAAAAACGTTTTCCGATAGTGGTAGTGAGATGGACTTGACTTTACTAGGACCGAAGTGTAAACAGGGGAGAAGCTATGAATTTGAAAGAAGTTCTATTTTAAAATAGTTTCCTCCATTCAAAAAGTCTCATAAAAGTTGCTCCCTCCAAATTAGGATCTGTGATAGTATCTTACAGAAGCTAAGGGGGTTCTCTTTAAAAGTAATTACCAACATAGATTCTTTCTTAATAGTTCTCCAAGATAGAAAATGTTAAGAAAATGTTGAGGAACTGGATAGAAGATTTTATAACATATTGTTACTTACATCCTTTGGGCTAGAGTTTAGTGGTTCTCCTGGGACAAATGATAAAAATGATGTATTTTGTGAAGGAGGTTAAGAACATGGTAACAACTGGATCATGCAATTGCAGAGTGGCTGAAACTGGCAGGGACCTCTGAAGATTCTCTAGTCACACCACCCACTCAAACCAGATGCAGCTATAGCAGCTTGCTTAGGACTGCTCCAGTTGGGTTTTGAGCATCTCCAAGGATGGAAACTCCACAGCATCTCTAGGTAGCCTCACCTAATGTACAACCAACTTCATAGTAAAATATTTTTTTTCTTATTCTTAAATGATATTTCCTGTATTTCATGTTTTGTCCATTGCTTCTTCCCCTGTCACTGGGCACCACTGACAAGGGTCTAGATCTGTCAGTTTTAGTACAACTGCACCCCAAGCAGGTATTTAGAATCATAGAATTATAGAATATCCTGAGTTGGAAGGGACCCTTAAGGATCATCAAGTCCAACTCTTGATACCGCACAGGTCTACCCAAAAGTTCAGACCATGTGACTAAGTGCACAGTCCAATCTCTTAAATTCAGACAGGCTCGGTGCAGTGACCACTTCCCTGGGGAGCCTGTTCCAGTGTGCAACCACCCTCTCTGTGAAGAACCCCCTCCTGATGTCAAGCCTAAATTTCCCCTGCCTCAGCTTCACACCGTTCCCGCGGGTCCTGTCACTGGTGTTAATGGAGAAAAGGTCTCCTGCCTCTCGACACCCCCTTACGAGGAAGTTGTAGACTGTGATGAGGTCTCCCCTCAGCCTCCTCTTCTCCAGGCTGAACAGGCCCAGTGACCTCAGCCGTTCCTCGTACGTCTTCCCCTCCAGGCCTTTCACCATCTTCGTAGCCCTCCTCTGTACACTCTCCAACAGTTTCATGTCCTTTTTATACTGTGGTGCCCAGAACTGCACAGAGTACTCGAGGTGAGGCCGCACCAGCGCAGAGTAGAGTGGGACAATCACCTCCCTTGACCTACTAGTGATGCCGTGCTTGATGCACGTGCAGCCAGGGTTTCCCCGTCCCAGGTGCAGGACCCGGCACTTGCTCTTATTGAACTTCATGCGGTTGGTGATCGCCCAGCTCTCCAACCTATCCAGATCCCTCTGCAAGGCCTTTCCACCCTCATTCGAGTCCACAACTCCTCCAAGTTTGGTGTCATCAGCAAACTTGCTCAAAATACCTTCTATTCCTACATCCAGATCGTTTATAAAAATATTGAAAAGTACCGGCCCTAAAATGGAGCCTTGAGGGACCCCACTGGTGACCGCCCGCCAGCCTGACGCAGCCCCTTACCATAACCCTTTGGGCCCTGCCCGTTAGCCAATTGCTCACCCATCGTATGATGTTTTTATTTAGCTTTATTTAGCTAGCGTATTATGTTTTTATTTAGCTGTATGGTGGACATTTTGTCCAGTAGGATCCTATGGGAAACCGTGTCAAAAGCCTTGCTGAAGTCCAAAAAAATCACATCAGCTGGTTTCCCTTGGTCCATCATACGGGTGATCTTATCATAAATTTTTTACATATTTACATACAGTGAGGAAGGAGATCTTCCCTGACTCTTGTTAAGACTGAGCAGTGAGACTTAAGAGACTTAAGACTCTCTCAGCCTTTTTGTACACCAGATGCTCTAGCCTCTTAATCATATTGATGGTCCTTTGCTGGACTCATGACAGTATGTCCTTGCCTTTCTTGTAGGGGGAGCCCAGAACTGGACCGAGCACTTCAGATGTGTCTCACCAGCGCTAAACAGATGGGAGGGATCTCCTCCCTTGACCTGTGGGCAATGCTCTTCTTAACGCAGCCCAGGATGCCCAGGTCTATATGCCTTCATAGGCTTTGGGTCTCCTTTGGCAATACCATTTTGTTTTATTTTTTAATTTCATTTATTTCTTGTTCCTATTTGAAGGTGATTTGTGTGGCTGGGGAGCAGCCTTTTTGAAAGGGACTTGTCAGTCCTGATGGACAACAAGCTGAGCATGCAGTGCTGCTGCAACAACAATGGCAAATGAGATCTTGGGCTGCATCTGTGGGGGCACTATCATCAGAGATGTGATCATCTCACCCCACTCACTGTCAGGCTGCACAAGAAGTACTTTGTCCAGTTATGATCAATGACAATTGAAAAAAGACACAGATTGGAAAGGGTCCAGAGGAGGGCTATGAAGATGATCAAAGGGCTGGAGAACTTCCTCTTTGAGGAAAGACTAAAGTAGTTAAGTCTTTTCTCCCTGGAGAAGAGAAGGTTCAGGGGGTCCTCACCACAGTTTTCCACTACTTAAAGTGTGGCTATAGAGAGAATGGAGGTTTTCCCATTGTATGGAGCCACATGGAGAAGACAAGGGGCAATAGGTACAAGTGGCACTGGGAGAGGTTTTATGTTGATTTAAGAGAAATTTTTAACAGTGAGTATAATCAGTCATGGGAATGACCTCCCCAGGGATATGGTGGAGTCACCACCACTGTAGGTTTTCAACATGCAACTGGTCAGGATGCTACATAATCTCATCTAGGCTCCCTTTTCCATAAAATGTGAGATCCCTTCCATCCTGGGCTGTTCTATGATTCTGTGGTTCGGTTTCCCCAAGGTTAAGCTTATTTACTGAGCACCTACTGAATCAAAAACCTTTACCTAGTTATGTGTTATAGTTTGGAATTTTCTTGGGCAAGATATGTTGTGCAAGAATGACAGATTGACAGATCTGAGCAATTCAAGTTTATAGAAAAATACTTTTAAAGACAATTTTAAAATTCTAGTTGTTTAGCTTGTAAGTTGGGAAAAATTCAAAAAATAAAAAATAAAAAATGATGCAGTAGAAAGCCAATATCTGTATTATGGAAGAGTGAAGTCAAAGAAACATAAGTGTTAGTCATTGCTGATTCATGGAGTAAGTTGTATGTCATTGTAGGAATGCATTATGGCAAAAGCATATGATCGTTACTGTTTGGTTTGTTTCAGTGGGATGTGCCATATATGTAAATTCCAGGAGATGTTTTTTCCAATCAAAAGTTGTCTTGTGTAGCCAGAGCATTTACCTGGTGGTAAAAATAATGTGTTGTAGACTGGAAAACTAATCTGAAATAAACTAGGAATACTGCAAATGTATTATAACTACAGTGAGTGAACACATTGAGGAACAGAGAACTACTCTGAGGAAGTCTACAGCTTCCTCGCGAGGGGAAGTGGAGGGGCAGGTGCCCACCTATTCTCCTTAATCACCAGTGATAGGACCCGTGGCAATGGTGTGAAGCTGAGGCAGGGGAGGTTTAGGCTAGACATCAGAAAGAGGTTCTTCACCGAAAGGGTGGTCGCACACTGGAATAGGCTCCCCAGTGAAGTAGTCACTGCACCAAGCCTGTCTGAATTTAAGAAGCGTTTGGACTGTGCACTTAGTCACATGGTCTAAACTTTTGGGTAGACCTGTGTGGTGTCAGGAGTTGGACTTGATGATCCTTATGGATCCCTTCCAACTTGGGATATCCTATGATTCTACGATTCTACTCAACCAAATAGCAAAACAGTAACAAGTAGGTATTGAAGTTGGGTATGTCATTAAGCACTTGTTGCTGTCAAAGGGAATATAGAAACATTGCTTCCTAAGTGTCATTTCAGTCTCTTTAATCCAGTCATGGATGTTTCTTACTTTGAAAATAGGTATGATTTAACAGGGCTGAGAAAGGGATGTGACATGCCACAGACATTGCATAATTCAGCTTAACAGTGAATTTAATGCTGTGCTCAGCCATTTTCAGCTTCCTTTCCAAAAATCCAAAATTTTATCTCAGTTACATGAGCTAGAGGAACTCAACAGACTTCTGAAGGGTTGTTGATGGTTTTCAATTGTAGTACTGCATATGAACTGTAGCTAGAGACTTTCTAGAGACTATCATCTGATAATATGTTCCTGTGGGACCAGTGTATCTGAACAGATTTATATTTTACATAAACATGAAATCAGACTTTAAATCTCAGCATGCCTGTATTGTATCTTGTTTGCAAGCTCTGTTAGCATCCGAGATGATTACATAGAGCTTAGCTACATGTGGAAATATGTGCTATGATTTCTCTCAGTGATGAAAGAGATTCACTGTGCTTTTAGGGTCAGAAAGGATCAACACAATGTTTGAATCTAAATTCCTATGTAGAATAACTCATGGAGTTTCACCAAGGCTTTCTTTTGTTTAATGTAATAATGTGATGGAACTAAGACTGTCTCCTAGAAAGGTGGACTTAAAATATTTTGCAATGGAAATGGGATGGAACAGAGGAAAGATAGAACCAAGAGCTGACTCTTTGAACTAGAAGTAAAAATATTTTATGGATGTAAGTTTTTAAACAAATTGGCTTGATGCTTGGAGCGGAATTTGTTATTGTATTTTTCAAGGGTGTAATTATTTGGCTTTTGGCCATACCAATTAGCATGGCTTTTACTTTACATAGTTATCTATAGCACAAAACCAAGAACGCTGATGTTGTTACAAAGTGTGTGCAAAACAACATGTGGCAAGTAAGGAAGTCTTTGCCCCAGGGATACTCCCCATCTACTGGAAAGGCAGAACCCACAGGTATATACATCAAACAGTGTTGGATATCTGAGGCCACCAGCTCTGAATAAAACAAAGCAGCTGGAATCTCCCTAATGCATTTCAGGGGGAAAAAAAATACAGTTGTGGCCTGTGTAACCAATTCCAGAAGTTCTGCATTTCTGCTGGTCAGCAATAATTCTGCTCATACATCTCTCTGTTGTGTTGCACAGAATATCTCTGAATTTCTCCAGATCCCATCTAAAGTTCATTTCCTAGTTAATAGTCTTCTCTTCAATTTATGGATACCTTCACCAAGTAAACCTAAACTGCAATCAATATTGACCAAATATAATTCTGAAAACTCTTTAAAAATCACTGTACAAGGTTTAATTTTAAGCTGGTAAGTTAGTAGAGTGTATTAAAGCCAGAAACTGTATATTTATATTCTTCAGTCTGTGTCTTAGTCCAATACACTACCATTTCTTCAAGTCTCATTTTATAACCCTTTTCATATGTCAGTCGTGCTCCTGCTCCAGGGTTCAGCTGTTTGTGCCGTTTGTTCCTATCAGAACAAATCAGCTTCATTGAAACCTGATTTCTCTGGTGGTTAAATGTGCTTAATTTCTGAGCTAAAGGCAGTTATAGTCAATTTATACCCCTTGTGTTTTGAACCAGACCCTATGCTTTATGTCAGATGGTTCTTTCCCTTCCACGGTGAAGAAACTCAAAACTAGTCTTTTTGAAGAACTGAATCCATGACTTTTCTGGTGGCTTGGTACTTCTCAGTGCTCTGTATTTCTTGGTCTCCTTTGGCTTATGAGACTGACCTTGTAATTCCTCTGCTAGTCCTTATCCTCTCACAGTGAACTAATAAATTCTCATGAATTCTAATGCTTCATTGAAGTCCACAGAGATAAGATCTGCTGTATTTCTTACATATGTAAAATGATGCATCTTAAAATAGCAAAGCCTTAATATATTTAAATTGCATTTTATCCCATTCTCCACTTTTCACTATATCCTTAATTATTCTTCTGTTCAGAAAACTGCAAGGCTTATGCTAAAGCCTTATGTACTGCTGGGTTTGTGCAATGCTTTTTCTCATGTTGCTGTTTTCTTTCTATATGGTCTCTGAGTAATGCTTATTTCTTCTTACTGGCTCCTATCAGTCCTATGTACAGTCTCCTGCTCAGTTTTGTATAACAAAATAGACCTGAAGTGCCTTGGTAGTCCATTTGTAGTAGTAATACCTTAGCCAATTAGCCATTATATTTAGAAATATAGAATCCACTACATTTTCACGGTTGCTTTCAGCAATATGACAGCTTTGATTTCTTCTACTTTTGAAAAAACAATCTATCTGATCAAAATAGTTTCTGGGCAGATGTTCATTCCTATGCAATGAATTTGTTTGTTTGTTTGTTTGTTTCTTTGTTGTTGTTGTTGTTGTTAGTCTTTACCAAAAAACAAATGAAACAAAAAATATAAGCTTGACAACATCTCAGTCACTTCTGTTTGGTTACTGGAAAAGTACAAGGTGCATACAGAAATGCTTAGAACTTCAAGAATATATATGTAAAAAAAATAAAAAATAAAAAAATAAAAAGGTAAGTAAAATGTGTTTAGCCAATGAACAAGTTATCTTGAAACATAATCTTAAAGAAAATAGATGATAAATTCATTTTGAATGACATACATCCAATTAACATAGTATTTGTACTTAAATTGAGTGAAACTTTTACATTCTTATTATAGTACCTGTGGAAATCTCACAAAAATTAGTGCAAAAGAAATGGTACTGGAATGATTGTGCCTATTATAATTGAAGATATGCTAGCAATATGCTAGTGAAACACAGTTACTGTAAGGCATGAACCTTAGTTAATAACACAACTCTGTTTATTCTTTGCTATGTAACATTGTTTAGAGAAAAAGAAATGTCTTTTTTCTACCAATGCCAAGAAATTTCATTTTCTTTACTAATGGTCTGCAACAACCTTCCAGAACTGCAGCATTTATAGAAACAGAAGAAGCATTTGACCTTTGGCTAAAAACACAGCAGACCTCAGGCTTCATCTAATGAGCTGTTTCTCAGTTAAAACCTTCTCTCATTCATAAGAAGTGCAAGGAATCTAAGTAAGATTTTTATTTTATTTATTAATGAATTCATTATGTTTCAAACAGAGTTAATGATTAATACCTGTCATTAAAATAGAAGATTAACTGTTTTATTTCTTGGCTGCCTGATGGCAACAAAAAACAGTTCAGGAAAAGATGAGGGAACTCAGATGTTTTTGGAGAAAGAAAAAAAAAGTGTGTTGTAGAATGAAAACGGTGCATACAGGAAGGTTGGTCATTATTGCTACCCCCCTAATAAGATTATAAAATACATATTTTTCTTGGAGTCTTAGGGTCCCTGTGACTGAAGAATGATCAGAAACACATGCTTGGATTTAATTTAGAAATGCAGAGCCAAGTTTTGGATTGTTAGCTTTCTCTTCTTTCAATATACCCAGTGCAGTGAAAAATGGAAAATGTGCACCACAGCTCCTAAATTCATGAATTTGTTGCTCACCATTTCAGACAAATTTTCCAATTGTTTTGCAGATTCTTGTCTGAAGCAGAGACTTGGTGTGAGGCTGGGGAGTTCATCCACTCAAATATTCATAGTGTTCTGCCAGCTCACATAAGTCTACATCCCTGCAGGATTTTTCACAAAAAAAAACAAAAAAAAAACAAAACAAACAAAAAAAAAAACTGCCCATCTGCCTGAGACATCCATAGAATTTAGAATCCGGTAGACAAAGGGTTGCAGTCACCTAATTAGTGGTGAACAGAATTAATTTTTTTAGAAGTTTTTTTGATTGCCTAATTTACTTCTGCTCTTAAACATAAGAGTATGGTTACAGGAGAAACCCTCTGAAACTGTGGCTACTGTAATTCAAGTTAAATATATTTTGTTGTTATAATGAGAAATACAAGAATAACATAAACAGCTACAATTGATTACCATGTAGAACACTTTTTTTTTTTAATGGACCCAGAAATTACAGGGAAAACAGTCTTAGCAACTAACCTCCTCAGTCCCAGTGATTTGCTAAAGACAGACACAAATATTTAAATTGCCAGGTGTCAAGTTTGAAAAAGACAGGAAATTTTTGGACGCTACCTACTACGGCTGTAAGAAAGAAATATAAAAAGCCTGTTTTTCTGTACGGAAGGAAAACACATCTTGATACAAAAATTTCCCTAGCCCATTAATCACTTGAAAGGCTGGCATCATGCCATCCTCTTTTTCTCTGCCATAGTTATCATGAGGAATTCATTGAGCAGCAAAAGGAGCTCTACCAAAATCTTTTCTGTAACCTTTTTCACACATAAGTTTAATAATTAAAAGTTGTTAAAAGACTATATTTTCTACTACAAAATGAGAAAGAATCTCCTTTGAAAAGGAGAAGGTTGATAAAAAATAAAATGCTTTTTCCATTCAAGTGGAATTTGAAAAGAAAATAGGAGCTGACTCGAGTCTGTGAATTCAGTGACAGAAAAAAAAAATGAATGGCTGGCAAAAATAATCCTGTGTCTATCCCATTAACAAAGACATACTTGCTGGCAAAGTGTGGAGAACAAATACCAGCAGTAGTATTTATTAGCCGATTCATTTGCTTAACTGGTGAAATGATGTTTGTACAGAGAATAGTTTAAAGAATTCTGGTATTTTTCTGCTTGCCTAGCCTGGGGAGAATGGTGTGTTGCTCAAGTAGCAAACTTTGTCTTCCAGCACTTAAGGAATAGCTAGAGTTAAGAAAGTAAAATATATGGTTCGTCAGGAAAAATCAGGATTTCTCCTTTTTACAGGAAGTGATAACACAATTTAGGCAATATAATTTACATATGATTTACATTGTATACCATTTTAAATTCCCCTGTTTAATATATTGTGAATTATAGCACATGGCTCAGGAAGGGGTGGTTGTTCAGGTTTCAGTGCAACAGGTTGCAGCATCTCGTAGTATTATAGCAGACTAAATTTATGGTCACAAGACATATGGTCTTCTAAAACCAAGTTAAGCTTACTTCAGTCTCATGCATGATACTTAACAAGCAACTTTTTTTTTTTTTTCTCCAGCTTTCAAAATTAGATTTATACTTTTTATCAGCCTGTTAGTATGCTGGTTTAACCTACAATGAACAAACATTGTCAGGAATCTCTTCAAAAGTCTTGCTGATCAGACTTGATTTAAATAGTATATCGCAGCAGCTTACAGTGTTCCCAATTAGCTGTAATCACAGGTATCTTAGCAGATAAACCAGCAGTAAGCAGTAATGCAAACAAGTATGGAGAACCGGAGTGGTGTTGCAAATTTGTGCTGAAAGGTAAACCCTTCTTTATGGATTTGTGATATCTCTTTTTTTTTTTTTTTTTAAAGCATGAGTACTGTATAATACTCCATATATTCCCCTGAGGTCATCTGTTAATGAAATAACTAGTGATGGCAGATGCTTTTAAGCAAAGATATTATATCTTGTTTTTTGAAAATACACAGGTAGGAAAAAAGCAATACAAATAGACATAGATCTGCTATAAAATTGTACATATCATCATGCTGCATGAAAAAACAACTAGAAAGAAAACAATGTTGTTATTTTGTAGTTGTGCACTTAGCTAGTATTGGTGATATGACATCTGACTGTATAGGTTTTTCAAATCCAGTTATTTCAAAATCACTTCTATTTAGGTTTTTGTTTGGTTGATTGGTTTTTAAGTATTTGTCACATAGTTTTTTTTTTTTTTTTTTACATTTGTTGCACATCAGTACTAGGGCATCCTAACCACTTGGTGCAGGTGTTGGCTATTTAGAACCCGGTGACAATGCTCTTGCTGTACCACTTGTTCCACTCTGTAATGAGCTTCTGAAACAAACAGCCTTAAAAGAAATAAGTATGTTTCTTAGCACGGTAAAAAAAACTTTATGCCCCACAGGATATGAGGAGTAAGCAAGTTGATACAGACATCTCTTTTCAAATCCAGCCATAGAAAAAGGTATAGTGTCCTTTATCTGAGTTCTGGATAAGCTGTATTTAGCACTGTTAAATAAACCTTATGTGACTCGTACATTTTACTGCAGCAAATGGCTGAAGCTTTACTAGGCTTCCTGCTCACTGTGTCAGCCATGACATCTACAGCTGGCCTGCTAGGGAAGCATAAAAGTGCTTCTGAAAGTACCTGCCCAATTTATTGTCTCAGTGATGACTGGACAGCTTTTTAATAAGGCAGTGGAATTTAGTTAGAGTAAAACCACCCAGTGCCTTGTATATTGTATGAAAAATGAGAGCTGTCTTAGTTTATCCAATTATGTTTTGCCAGTGCCATTTTTCAAAATTCATGACACTTTATCCTTAGTCTTATAATGTAAAAATGAATGCAGGTCTTTTTTTTTTTCTATTTTTTTTTTTCTTCAGAGCAATAAGATTTGAAGTGTACTCAGCTTTACTCCAGCTGTTGCCTGTAGAGCCCCTGTCATGTGCAGCCAGGATTTGTCCAGAACCATTATATTCTCCTCTCTTCCAGTCATGCCAAGATTTATTCTTTTGTTACCATAGCAGGAATGCTGTAGCTGTTCAATAATAACAGCAGCAATAGGAAAAGCAGCTCCCTTTTTATTTAAATGTTAAGTGATATGCTGCATGTGTGCTTGAAACTAAATGCTACAGTTGGCATTAAAAACCTGACATTTACAGAATGCCAATAGGTGGGTAAAGACAATGCAAGAGGGCATGGTTTGCTTACAGAATCTATTGTTAATAGTAGAAAATCAAGTTAAAATGGTTTATTTTAAATGTACATTTAGGAGCACAGTGGAATTTCTGTGCACGTACAAGAGAAGAGGAGATTGAGGGGAAGAGTATAGGCAAACTGTCAAAGGTAGATTGATACTGTTACTTTCTGCATTCCTGTTTAGAATTTGATGGTTTTTTTTTTGTGTGTGTTTTGTTTTTTGTTTTTGTTAGTTTGTTTTTCAGTCTACAGAGTGTGTTCACTTTTATATGAAGATCAGATTTTCAGGTTGTTTGAGGAATATCTGGTTTAAGTAGTGTTGGTCACAATAGTCTGTGTTAATCTCAGACTGCTAGGTTGCACAGCAAAGCTGTGTAAAATTGTCATAGTCTTGTTGAATCTCATTCTGGTGTAGGTGTCAAGTTATGCTTATGTACAAGATTGGGGTTTGATGCTTGAGCTTGATGCAGGTGCCACTGTGGATATATTTTGTGTGGAAATTCTTTTTCCAGCTTCTGAATGTGGAAAGTTTGAAATAGCATTACGTGTAATAAGTCTGTAGCACTTTTTTTTTTTTATACTTGCCACTTTTGATGCTACATTGAGCTTAAAACATTGGTAAAACAACTAACTCATTTTGCAAGTTTTACATATCCCTTAGGATAGGAGAAGGAGCCAAGCTGGAGAAAAAAAAAAGAAAAGAAAAAAATATAATTTTATTCTTTCATTTGTTCCTATTCCTCTTCAGAACTTAGAAAGCAATGCAGTTATTGCCCTCACACTTTGCACTCTTCTCTCTGGCTCTTGTTCTCTACTGTGCTGTGTCACAGCATGCTCTGTTTCCTCAGCCTCTGAAACTGTAAGTTTACCTACATATTTGCTATTTGCTGCTCCTTCTATTCTGATGTCCTTTTCTCATTTACTTTCTTACCAGCTATCTCTTGACTTGTAACATCTCCTGGCCCACTCTGTGCTCTCCCTCCACCCTCTCCTCTCACCACCTTGTCTTCTTACTTCACCATGCTTCCCTCCTCAGGCTTCCTCAGTGTCTTGCTCTCTCTGCCCATCTCACCTCCAGACATACAGGTATATGTATATGTGTCCTTCTCTGTTTCCCCACCTGGGATGGTTTCCCTGTGGTCTTTCTCCTGCTGCTTTCAATGCAGATTTACTATAAGGCACATTCTTGGTGCACACCACACCATACAAGGTAGCTGTTTTCTTACTGTGGTTTCATCACTCCTGATAATCTGCACTGGTCAGGAGGGGTCATGGAGGAGGCAGAAGATAGAAAGGTGTGTGATTTTTTTCAGTATTAGTTATATTAAGAGAGTTCCTTTTCAGAGATGAGATGTCAGTGCCCCAGGTTCATGAGGAAATGTTCACCTCATGGTGAGGTTCCTGCTGCTATGGAGAGTCTGCTATGGAGAGTTGCTTCTTTCATCAAGGCCATGTTATATTGGCTGCAGTACTTAGAAAGAGTGGGAGTAATTTCTCCTAACCATAGACAGTTACTATTATGGTTGCCTATATAAAGCTTTCATCATGATCAGAGGAAGAAAAAAGAAACACTTTCAGGTCATGTTCCACCTGACCTGTTCCAAATGTCCATAGAATGAGGTGAATCAGGCTCCAGAATTGCCCATTTCTCTCTTTTAACTACAGAAGGAATTTAGGTGATTATCTCTGAAGTAAATGACAACATTTCATCACATGAGCTTTGCTCAGTTTTTGTACAGGCTCAGATGGAAAGAAGCAGATTGTATTGAGTCAGAAAAGTAGTTTGATGGCTGAGGAAAGGTATTCAGCACTTGTGTTAGCATCACAGACTATTATACAAATGGGGAGATAAGGCCAGGGTAGAGCAAGGCTGTTTGTGCTCATGAGACATCTGATGAGTCTGGTAATAACGAAAAATTACTCAGAGTCCTGTGTTTTAACAAGAGCTGATGTCAATATTGAGGGGAGGGAAAAACAGCCACAGGAGTTAAATACATTATGTCTCAGTCTTACATTGCAGAAGCACATCTTTTTAAATTACCTTGAACTGGCATTGTTTGCTTTCCACTCTTTTTTTCCTCTCTGAAGAGAAACAATTCCCTAGGTGCACTTTAGAATTAGACTGGGAAGAATATTTATTTCAAAAGAGCCCAGCTAACTTCAAGGCTATTTCATTGATGCTCACAAGGGTTTCAACTGGTCTGTCAGAATACATTGTGCTGATAGCTGCCATCTTAGGTACTCCGGACAAATTCTTCTTGACTGTATAAAACAAGAAGGTGAAGAGTCAGTTCTATCTATGACTAAGGTACGCTAGAGAGTAAAGGCTTTAAAAAATCAGTAGGAGAAAAAATTGAGAAAAAATTGAGTGTTGTCATACACTAAACTCTTTGCAATGTTCAGTGAAACAGCATTTCAGTCTTTACAAGGAAACCCTAGGTATTTTCATCATAATCTCAGGTTATGTTTACTAAAAGCAGTTTTCCACCAATGTTAGTATGCCTATTAAGATGCTTTCTTTTCCTGCAAAGCTTGCCATCTTAGACTCTCATGGCTAAAATAACATTATTCCTCTTAAAATTGCTGTGAGAATGTGATGTTCACTTAATCATATGAATACTTAAAATAGCTATGGAGTCTTTTTTTTTTTTTTTGACTCATGCCTATGTTTCTTAAATGGAACCAGAGAGCCAATTTGGTTTATGATGCTGTGTGGCACTGTGGGAGTATTTGATTAAATGGAAATAATTTCAAATTACATACTGTCCACTTCTAGTACTGCTGAGTTAAAAAAAAAAAAAAAAAGTAACTTTTTGTGTTTATAACTAATAGTCCTTAGGAAGTGTAGATTTTGAGGATAAATCAAACAAAGCAAACAACAAAAAACCCACAGCACTTCTCAAGTTCTTAAAAGCAACTCAAAACAAAAAAAAATGTGGCTCCAACCAAAATACTGTAAGCCTGTATGGGCAGCCATGCTGTAAGTAACTGCATTTCCTGTTTTTCTGTACCTGAAGCAATTGTGTGTATGAAGCAGTCCATGGGGTGGTGAAGCATTGGTAGCAAGAGGATGCTCTCCTGGGCTCTGCTAGTAGAGGTCTGCCTCCTGTCACTGGGGGCAGCTGCAGCTCCTCCCCATGGAGCCCTGGAGCTCCTGTCTCCCTGTCACAGCCCTGCATGTCCCTATGCTCCGGGGCTCGTGGCTGGTACACTGTGTGACCCTGTTCTTCTTCTTCATGCTGGACACTGTCAGGTCTTGCTTCTCCAATGAGGCTGTCCCCCCTTCAAATGCTGTCTCTGGAATGCAGACTGATGGGTGCATCTTTCTGACCATAGAATAACAAAAACGCGAAGTCAGACTTCTCTTAGTTAATATCTTCTCTTTTCTTTTACTCTAGTAGAGGCAAAGGGCTTTCATTAATTACAGCTGTGTTGTTCATTATTTGGCAAACTACATTGCCATACATTAAGCATCCAGACTAATTACCCATAAATCTTTGTTTATGGGTATCTACTGTTAACTCTTTGCAAATTAGATTCATTCTTATGGAAAAAACTATGAAGCTCTTACTTTCTATCATTAGAGCTGGTAGGAGTAGACTTGAAACCTAGGGGAATTATTTCACATCTTTAAACTCTAGTCAGGGAAGTTAACAAAGCAAACTGGGAGAAAACAGAAGTTAGCTATTGATTTTGTTAATGGTATTGGCACTAGGACTTTCTGATAACAGTAAAAAATGTGAAGAATGCTGTGTTCCTCCTTTAGGAGAACAATGTGGTAATGAAGATGGAACTGAGATGGTTAGTTGTGTGAAACACTAAATATGAAGTGTGCTGATTATTATTTTTTAATATTTAAAAACTTGTGTTGAGTAAGTGATTATCAATAGTTGTTAGCAGGAAACTAAGGATGTTTGTTGAGACATTCAAGTCAGAGGCTGCTAAAATCTTTTCCAACCATAGTTTAATTCTACATAAATAAATAATAATAGTAATAAAAAGTTAATAAAGTCACCTCTGACATCTCACAGAATCTGTGCTATTTCCCAGCAATCAACTAGTAAGTCTAGAAGTTGCTCTTAACTGGTAATTACTTTTTCTGTCCGTGTTACTGTAGCATTACTGCAGTGATGTATATATTCAAGTAATGCTTATATTATGCCATAGTTTACTTATCTAGGACAAATTCTGTAACTGTTGTTACCCACAAGTGTATAAAAAATGTCACGTGTATGGCAAAATCATTGTCTGAAGTACAGCGTGGAGCTCACTGAGATCCCGAATAGTGCTAACAATATTATCAGAGCTGATTGCCCTGTTCATTTATCTTCACAGTGCTGTGTCTGAACAAGTAGCAGATATATCTTTCTTCAGATTTAAATGGTTGAGACTTCCTCAGTTTGTTTCCCTCTTTCTCTCTGCAGAGGTTCACCATATGCCCAGGCTATCTGAGTATCTCTGCAGTAGCAGCACTGATTTCTCTGCCTGTAGCCAGGCCCACTCTGCTGAAAGATTAGCAGATGGGCGGTGTCAGAGACTAGTGATTTTCACTGGAGGTGCAATGCATGTGTATTTAAATACCTTTGTTTTTACCTTTCAGAAAGGCTGACTGCCACTTCTTAAAAAGTCTTTCTAACTTGACTTCCCTGAAGGACACAAATGCCAGAATAATGTAGCAATGGGAAATGATTTTCTCAGATAATCATGTCCCTGACACAGACTAGCTGTTACTGGTACAAATAAATGTGTTTTAAGAAGGATAGTTTCTGTCTCTGGGCAATTTTTCAGGAAATTTACTTAATTATAATAACTTGTGTTCTGTGAATGTAGCTCGACACTACAAAACAGTCCCCACGGTAAGTGCAGGTCTTTCTGGAGTTATTTGTGAAGTCTCAGATGAGGATTTTTTGCCATAGATGTATCTTGTTTCTTTTCCATTTCCCTCTTCTGTTTTTTGTTGTTGTTGTTGTTTGTTTTGTTTTGTTTTAGTGCATTAGTAATCCTAGGTCAGAAGAATGATGTTGTTATAGAAAGGCACCCTTTTTTAAAAAATTTTGGAGCAATGATGGTATACACTTAATACTCTGATTACAAATCTGCACAGATTTTATGCTACAACACTGCAGAATTAAGTCCTAATCCTATTCTGTTGCTGTTGTCAAATTTGCCCTGTAGATAAATTTTACATTTATGCTGCTACAGAAAAAATAAAAAATAAAAATAACAAAAACAAGGGTCTTCAAAAGTACTTTAGCTGGCTAAATGCAGCTACAGGGTGAAATCCAGAGATAGAGGAAATGTAGGATAGTAGTGTTTTCCAGGCACCAGTTTTTTTTTCCCAAGGGAATTGACACAATGGCTTTGAAGGTTCCTATTCAGAAAAAAAAATACAGAGAAATGAAGCAATTAATTTGAAACACTTGACATAAAACTCCTAATTGGTTAGCAATAGCATGTCACTAGCTTCATGTAAGAACAAGAATATATAACAGATAGAAATATTTGTTAATAAAAGTTGTTTTGGAGTGAATTAATTACTTACATATCTGAAAGATTAACAGATAGAGCTAGACAGGTGTAACATCATTTTTCTATGCTGTCATGCCAGGTCTGATTCTTTAATGTTAGGCTCCTTTGAGCATGTTTTGTCCTTTTTTTTTAACTGGCATATCATTCCAAATTGTGCAGCCATTGTCTACATGCACAACTGCATGACATCAGCATGTCCCACTTTTGACCTAAACTGTTTTTCAGGCCTGTATCAGATGTCCACAGTTGTGGCTGAGTTACACAATAGCCTTTCTCTTCACTCATTATGTCCTACCTCAACTTCCTACTCTCTCTGAATGGATACACAGTCTTTCTAACCTCTCAGAGCAGCAGCAAAATGCATTTGAGATTCTCTGTCAACTCTAAATAGTGTCAAACTTATTTTCTACTGGGAGAATTGTCTGAGAGAATTGCTTGTATTGAAAACTTCTGTTTTCTTGTAAATACTAGAAAAACATCTTAGCAATGTTCTTCTGATGGCTCTGTGTTTATGGCTTTAGTTTGTATAATATTTTTTCCCCAGGAAAACACAAATCTAGCTTTTCTTGCCAGTGTTTTTGGTTATAGTGTGATATGGTGTTGCTTAGCATACCTCTGAAAACACTGGGAAGGCATTTTGCATTTTAGTAAGGCCTCTGATAGTGTCCCTCACAGCAGCCTTCTGGACGAATTGTCCACCTGTGAGATGGGCAGGTACATGTTATGCTGGGTGTTGGGCTGGCTGAATGGCAGAGCTCAAAGGGTTGTGTGAATGGGGCTGCATCTGGCTGGTGGTCAGCCAGGAGAGGTGTTCCCTAGGGCTCAGTTCTAGGGCTGATCCTGCTCAACATTTTCATCAATGGTCTGGTTGCAGGAGTGAAATGCATTCTCAGCAAGTTTGCTGATGATTCTAATCTAGGAGGTGCTTTTGGCTCTCTGCAGGGATGAGAAGCCTTGCAGAGGGATCTGGATAGGTCGGAGCACTGGGCGATCAACAATGACATGAAGTTCAACAAAGGAAAATTCTGGGTACTGCACCTGGGGCAGAGAAATGCCAGACACAGGCACAGACTGGGAGATGAGTGCTTGGAGAGCAGCTCTGCAGAAAGGGGCCTGGGGGTGCTGGTGACAGCATGCTCAGCATGGCCAGCAGCATGCCCTGGCAGCCGAGGGAGTGAACCACATTAAATGGGTGCATTAAACACAGCATCACCAGCCAGCCGGTCAAAAGTGGTGATGCTCCCACTACATTTAGCTTTGGTGCGGCCTCACCTTGAATATTGTGTGCAGCTCTGGGCTCCACAGTATAGAAAGGATTTTAAGATGGTTGAATGCATCCAGAGGAGGACAACAAAGCTGGTAAAAGAGCTGGAAGGCATGTCCTGTGAGGAGAGGCTGAGGACACCTGGGTTGTCTGGTCTGGAGAAAAGAAGGCTCAGAGGTGACCTTATTGCTCTCTACAGCTTTCTGAGGAGGAGAGGAGAGGGAGGTGCTGGTCTTTGCTCCCCAGTAATCGATGTAGGACACATGAGAATGGCACACAGCTGTGCCCGGGGAAGTTCAGAATGGACATCAGGTAAAATATCTTTACTGTGAGGGTTGTCAAACACTGGAACAGGCTTCCTGGAGAAGTGGTTGATGCCCGATGCCTGTCAGAGTTCAAGAGGCATTAGGACAATACACTCTTTAATATGCTTTAACATTTGGTTATCCCTGAAGTGGTGAGCCAGTTGGACCTGATAATCTTTCTAGGACTCTTCCAACTGAACTATTCTATTCTTTCTATTAGTGAACTATTCTATACTTTCTATTAGTGAATAGAAACACTAGTTTTTAATGACTAAATATCCAAATTTGCCATTTCTTAACAGGTTTACTATGAAATCGGGGGCCGGGGTGGGGAGGAGGAGGATATTGTATTTTCAAATACTACAGACAGAGGCAAAAGGAAAGAAGGAAAGGAACTCCAAATGTAAAATTGGATGAATTTCTCAGTCAGCATTATAGTGAACCTTAAAAAGCACGTGTTCTTTTTCCCCAGGATCAAACAAGTAATATAAACTTACAATACACGTTGAAGCTAAAGCTTTAGGAAATCTGACATTGCCAAAGTTCTTTATATATTGGACATATGCTAAAATTTCATAATATATCTTCTGCAAAGCATTATTAATTAGACACTTGCAGTGCATGTGAAAACACTGTAAATTCATTATTAATCAATCTGGATGGACAGTCTACTGATCAGAATGAATACTAAAAATTGTTAAATCTTCAAAAAAGAATCATTATAATTTTGGGCTAGTTTTGGAAAATCGGGTACACAAGTCTCCACTCTGAAGCAGCAGTTAGAGACACATGAACCTCAGTGTGTTTCCTGGGTAGATGACTTCAATAGTTGGCAGTGCAGAAGATCTCATTAAGGGTATTTTCTTTCCAAGAATCAATAAAACCAATTTGGGGAAGGAGTGTGTGATGCCTTTTGGCAGCTTGGTTTTTATTTCTGAGCACAATTCTGGTATCATTCTGTTACCATCTATATATAATATGAGACTAAGAAAAATCGCTGTTCTTTGATTTCATTTAGCTGGCATGCCTAACTGTCAAGATTCACTTGCTGTAAGGAAAAGCCTATGATAACAGCCCAGCATTATATACTGTCAGGAGAACAGTGCTTTTGTTGAGGGTTGCTCTGCATGATGAAGGACTTCCCCATGTGGAAGCAAGCATGCACACACAGGTTCTGTCTATGCTTAGGTCTGCAGCTGCCCTGAGAACCCAGGGTAGCATTAATAGGGCTAAAAGTAGCTCTCACTTTTTCCTTAGAAATTTAGGAGACCCTAATTTCTGAGGTAGGATAGCATGTTAAAATATCATTAACACAAATTTGGCCCCTGACAGGGTAAATGTGCTTCTAATTGTTTTAACAGGCATTGCTGTGAGTTCCAACACTGAACAATGATTCTGCTTCGAGGTTATAACAGTAGTACCCTTATTTCTTGCCACTTTAAAATAAGTGATGAAAATGCTCTGCATATGAATGCAATGCCTCTCTTTGGGATACAGAGTGTTGTGCTGTGTTCCTGGACAGCACTCTAAATACTTGCTTATCCTAAAACAACCTCTTGAAGGTCCATGGAGGTCACTGTCAAAGACTTCCCCTGTGTTGGCTCATCAAAGCTCTCTTCAGAGATCTCATAGCAGTGTGGTGTCAAGCTGTCGCTGACTTGGGCTTCAGAGGGTGTTTGCTGTGTAGGGTAGGCACGGGCAACCTGTGTACAACAACAGTCAATTGCATGGCCATAACTTGGTGCATGTAAGTGCGTGAAGTTATGCATGGGTATAACTGACAGCACTGTTTATTCCAAACCTACATTTGGGAACATTCACAAATATGTTTTTTTGTTTGGTTGGTTTGTTTTGTTTTGTTTTTAATAAATAAATAAAATAAAGGGAATCTGTAAATCCTATAGAGAGTATGTTCCAAATACTGATTAACCGTGATTCACATTCTTAATACAGTTTGAAAATGCCAGTCTTCAAGTGTGTCATTAGAGTATGTTATGCTTGAAGTTTCAGTACTATGTGGATAACATGAAAGAATTAATTTAGTTTTAAATCTGTAATACATCATTGTGGTGAGTTCTTCATGTATGTGAGTTCAGACTGACATAGATTGGATTAGAATCATTATCCTGGATTACAGACCAGGTCTGACAGCTAAAAAGCCCCCACCCTTTAAAAATGGAAACTGCAGTCATTGGAAACTATGGTCTCTCTCTAGTATAGCTGGTTAAACAGTGGCTTTTTCAGTGGCTGCTACAGGGAGCCTCAAGCAAAAATAATATAAAGATGCGGATGGACTAAAAACCGTGGATTTTTCTCCTCAAAAACAGAAATTTCACTTGTAGTTACAGAAAGGGGCTTCCTTATCTCAAGAGTTTGGTAGTAGTGACACACTCTTGAATATGTCACTCATACATACGCTTGCTTGAATGTGTTCGTCATTAGTTATCAGGAAGGTCTGTGATCACCATCACTAGGAATGATTTCTGTGTCATGCTGTGAATCCTTTTCAAATTCCTGTAGGTATAAATATCTGTATTAGGAGCTGTCAAATAATGGGGAGATAAAAAGCAGAATTTCGCTAAAAAGTGAGGGAAAAAAGAAGAAAAAAAAGAAAAAACACAGAACAGAGGACACTGCACTAGCTCTAGGACTGAGGAAAGATGAAGGCTCAATGTTGATTATATTTATATAATATTTATATATTTATATAAAGGAAGAGATTTGAGAAATGAACTAGGAGGGTGAGGAAAAAGAAAAAGGAAAAAAAACAAACAAACAGAAAAACAACAACAAGCAAACAACAACAACAACAAAAACAGGTCTTTACTTAATAGGTGGGACAAGGAAATAAAACATTGTGAAGAGAAAGCTGAGGTCTTCATGAAAGATTAATAGAATACTGAAGGCTCAAACAGAACAGATGTGAGGATATTTAGGCATGTCAGAAGAGCTGATGTTGGTGGTAAATTGGTGAATTTCACCCCAAAATGCTGAAGAAAAAACCTCTCTGGGGCAAAACCTGAGCCATTAGCTGTTGTCCTTGAGAACTGACAACACAGAGCAGAGGTCTGAAAAGGCTAGAATAAAGCAAAATACATGGGGGTGAAGAAAGGGTCGAGGGCAGGGCAATTAAGCGCGTAGACTGTAGTTCTGTATGGCTTATATCAGTCCCTGGAGAAACATTAAAGCAAGTTACTAAATGAAGAATTTGCAAGAGCGGTAACTTGGTGCTTTTTGTTTGCTTTGTCTTGCAGAGGGCCCACGGCTGAGGGGTAAGGCGGGCACAGTGCATGCAGTGTGCCTTGACCTCTGATGAGCTTTCACAGGGCTGTGTATGGCATTCCTGTAACTCAGGAGGGAGATGCAATGGCCCTGGCCTCCCGCCTGCTTCACCCCTTGGGTGGGGATAGCTCAGGACTGACCCTGCACCCTTCCCTGCAGATCCATCAGAGGCCCAGTACTTAGGGAAGGGATAGACCTGCTCTGGTCTTTCTTGGCCACCAGCAGTGAAGTCGGCCCAGCTAAAAATAGAGGGCATTGTAGGGCTGCGAGGTCACATCTGACTGGATGCCTCCCCCGCGCTGGAAGTAATTTTCCCTTCACACACCAGACTAACAAGAACAGCAAATCTTGTTGCTCTGATGGAATTAAGCCCCCCATTGACACAAGCTGTAGCAGAGTGTGTTGCCGTAATGATATCTTCATATTCCCAGAAAATCTGTTTTTCTGTTTTATGTTTAATATCAGTGTGCTCACTGCTGCAGCTTCCTTTTTTACTGAAGTTTTTTATTAGGTTATTTTTATGATGACGGTTTAGGGTGGCAAATTAGTGGCTTTTTTTTTTTTTTTGACTGTTAAAACTATTAGAAAATGCAAATTAAATGTGACACTATGGAAAATTTGTTATTTCAGTTTATTCTTTTAGATTCACAGAATCATTCAGGTTGGAAAAGACCTCTAAGACCATTTAGTCCAACCTTTAACCTAGTACTGAAGCCCACCACTAAACCATGCTACTAAGTTCTAAATCTACACATTTCTTGAAGACCTCCAGGGATGGTGACTCAACTACTTCCCTAGGCAGCCTATTCCAATGCCACACAACCCTTTCAGTGAAGACATTTCTCCTAATATTCCACCTAAACCTCCCTGGTGCAACTTGAGGCCACTTTCCCTCATCACTTGGTGCTTGGGGGAAGAGCCTGATTCCCACCTCATTACAACCTCCTTTAATGTAGTTATAAAGAGTGATAAGGTTTCCCCTGAGCCTCCTTTTCTGTAGGCTAACTAACCTCAGCTCCCTCAGCTACTCCTTGCACGACTTGTTCTCTAGACTCCTCGCTGGTTTCATTGCCTCTCTCTGGACACGCACCAGCACCTCAATATCCTTCCTGTAGTGAGGGGTCCAAAGCTGAACACGGTACCCATGGTGCAGCCTCACCAGAGCAGAGTACAGGGGGACAATCTCTTCCCTAGTCCTGCTGACCATCTATTTTGCATACAAGCCAGGATGCCGTTGGCCTTCTTGGCCAACTGAGCACACTGCTGGCTTGTATACAGCCAGCTATCAATCAATACCCCCAAAATTTACTTCAAAAATACCGTATCTTTAACAGAAAATATACCTGTGATCAGAAATTGCAAAATATTGTAAAACACATTCATTTAGGGAGCACTAGCAAAATGTAACAATCTAAACTGTTTTGCATTGCCTGGCTTTCACTCTTAGGATTAGAAAAGGCTGTCCCACCCAGTTTAAAGAAGAAAATACCCAAAGTAGCTAGAAAAAAGCCAAAGAACTTTTAAATCTGTTGTATATTAAAGCTTTGTTTGTCTTCTTCTGGTATGAGGTCCTGTGCTAGCACCAAACATAAACTTTCTGGCAAAAGCAGCTTACTGCAGAGAAGCTGTTGCATAGGAGCTGATGATTCAGCACAACATCAGCCTCCACATAGAAAGCTGTGTAGCTTACCAAAATGAGCATGAGAGCTCACAGAATCCTGGAAATGTTTTGACCTAGATTAGCTGGTAGAAAATTTTGTTCAAAGCTTAGTTTTGATATGTAGATATGCATAGTTTTTCCCACCTGATTTTAGAAAGGTAACTTCTTTTCTATACAGAGCAATCTGCTCAGTCAACTTCCATAGCCTCCCTTTTGCTTCCCTTCCATTGACCAGGAAAACATGCTATTCTCCAGGAATCGCTACAGGGTGTCTGAAGCTGTTTGTGCTGCCACTTGTTGTCATTTAGTGCAAATGTCTGTTTGCCTTCTGCACCTGGAGATCATGATGAAGAGCAGTAATCAATGATGTTGACACATAGTCAAAGTACAGGCTGCTTAAAACACTTCCTCCAGTGGCATATAGCCTGATGAAGGAATGTGTCACAGGAGGAAAAGAGGCAGGTTATTCTGTGGTGGCTCAGAAGGAAAGGTCTCGCAACACACTTTCAAAGGTTTTGTTTGTTTGTTTTTAATATATATATAAATTTCTGCTCCTCAGTGCATATCCTACTTAATTAAGAGCAAATAAATAATGACAATAGAATGTGTATTCAGCAATAGTGTTTCTCAGAAGAAGAAAAAAGTGCTGCTTATGAGCTAATGGTGTAAAAGGTGCTTAAAATAAGGCATACATACTTCTCCAGGATCTATGTCTGTCGTCAAGCTTTGTGTGTTGTTTAGGGAGGATCAGTAGCTGTTTGGCATGTTGCATAGATGGAAGGCGTGTGCACAGAATCTGTAGCTGAGAGTATGCATTGTGACTGCCAGTCCAAGGCTTTGGTTGTGCATCTTGCACAGGTAGTCTAAGCAACTGGTTCTGAGTATTTGCTCATGTGTTTCCAAAGTTTAGGACCAAGGATGAAAACCTGTTGGAGCAGCAGGAGTTTACTGGGTCCTCTCTTCTAATTCCTTTTCTTTGCTGTCTGTATTTCATTGAACAGCCTGAACATGAGTAAGTAACTACTCTTCTGTCCCTAAAAAGAGAAGAGCAGTCTCAATGGAAAACTCTGTTCTAAATAAAATATTCAAAATCGTCTTCTGGATCTATTGGACTGCAGGAGCTACATGTCAAAAAATAATCTTGATGCTGTTACAAGCTGGGTTTCAGCCAACTTCCAGCTGCAAAATTTTTTCAGTTTTAAATGAAATTGGTTTTGCTATTGAGAAGTCCCCTGCTGTTTTAGAAACACAGCTATTATTATGTGCAGTCTAATCCATTTTTTAAAGGGGCTAAAGGAAAAAGAATAAAACCCCTCAGCGTTTTTTTATACTTTTGTCTTCCACAATGCACTAGTAAGTTCTCTGATCATCACCTCGTATCTGCATTTCAGAAATCCTGAAGCATTGTTCAGGAAGCATCTTTCTGAGGGTTGAGTTACACAAAGAAGAGCAAGGTGTATGTGTAGTGAAACAGTAACCTCTGAAATTCACTGTATTTGACATTTGCTTCCATGTTTTCAAATGCAGATCTGCGAGCACCTGAAAGTTGCTTTTTAGGAACTCTGGGTCAGTTATATTCTTCCATTCACTGAAAGCTGGATTCATCAAAATGTTTTCAAATATGCTGTTTTGGTGGTCTGTTTCTGTTCCTCAACATTTGCCCAACAGGTAAACAGAGACTCAAGAAATAGTATTATTGAGTAGAGAGAAAGAATTTAATGTTAATGTGAATACTATAGAATGCAGCCAATTTAACCCCTAGCTGGATATCCTTTGTTTTAATAGGTAATAATGCCAGATGTAGTGAAGTGTTTAGACTCCCTGTGGGATAGGGGTCTCTTTCTATAAATTTCATACAATAGCCCAACTAGTGAGAAATAAACTGCCCCAGCAGGAATTACCAGCTACTAGTCCAGCCAATTCAGCAGGGGTGGCTTGGGTTGCTACATTTTAATTAATTCACCAGCCAAACTAACCCACATCCAAGGGATTACAGCTGTGCATATTGTTACCTGTGGATTGTATAGATTCAAGAAAAATAGTATGCTTACTTTTCACTTAAAAACTGCATGTGTTTTTTATTGGGAATGTGCTTATATACAGCAATTTTTGTTTGTCTATACAATGTAGTGAAGTCTGAATATAGAATATACCATCTGGGTCCACTGCATTGCTTTTGTGGGTCAGCCTCAACAGGAATTGATTGCTAAAACATTGAATATTGGAAAGTCAGCACCACAGCTAAAATTCATTGTATCGAAATCTGAAAGGGTGTAGATTTCCTTTCTTGTAAAAATCCAGAAAGAGCTCTGAAAATTAAATGAACTTATCTTTTCCTTCCTGAAGTATGAATTATTATTTTCTTTTCTACCAGCTTTGCCTTCTTCAAAGATTAGTTTTACTCCTTATAGAAGATGGGAGCTCAAACCATTTTTTCCCCCTACATTATGTTCACTTTTTGAAGTTTTCTATTTTCATTACAAGTTGTCAAATAATGAGGGGAAAGGTAGGGCTGCAGCTGCACAGAATTGTGTGCAAGTCCAACACAGATAGAGAGTGAAGTTTATAAGAAGATTTTAGATCAGATTTGAATAGTGCTTTAATAATTGCTCAGAAGATTGTTTTGATACACATTCACATGAAATGCAAGTTATTTTCTGAATTTACATGTATGGGATTTTTAAAATGCAGAAAATAGTAATACCGCCAAATATAATTTTTTAATGTAATATTCATTTGAAAATATGTTTAGAAAAGAAAGAACATAATTGTTCAGTTGCAAAGGACCTACAAAGATCTAGTCCAACCGCATCACCACTTCAGGGCTAACCAAAACTTAAAGCATATTATTGAGGGCATTGCCCAAATGCCTCTTGAACACTGACAGGTATGGGGCATCAACCACTTCTCTGGGAAGCCTATTTCAGTACCTGACCACCATCCTGGTGACAAAATTCTGTAAGCTGTATAAAAATGCAGTATTCTTTATGGGAACTGATACTGAATTTTAATGTTACTTCAGTTCTGGCAGCACAGATTTCTCTGGCTCTGTATTAGGCATGGTTTTCCTGGGACTGTTCATTCTTTCATCTAATTTCATTGGGCAAATCAGACTGTGTAATCATTATTTGACTGCATGAAGCACAAACTAATGTATTTTTAAAAAATCAATTCAGAACTTAAGGAATTTAATCCAAATGAAATTTAGAGGTGATTACATTGGGGAGTGTATTTGTACTGAGTTAATTCAAAATGCAGTATAAAGCCAAGGATGATAGCATGATACAGAGATGCTGAACTATTTTAAAAAGGACCAATTTTTTCTATTTCTAGTGGAAATACTGACAGTGTTTTTTGATTTGTTATAAAAACTGCAGCTCTAGGAATTCACCCTTCCTTCCTACCTGTGACCAAATAAATGTGTGACTGTTTCATTTTGCTTCACCTGTTTCAGAGGTAGAAGGACTTATGGTCCTGGTGGTTTAGGGTGGAGGTAACAGGCTTTTACCAAACCAGCTCAAATTCTGCATGTTTTCTTGCCTTGTTTTCTCTCTGTGCCAGTCTTCCCCATGAGTCCACACCTGTTTCTGCAAAATCCATTTTATCCTTTATTGTCTTTACTTGCAAATTCTCATCGCTTCCACCTCCATAACATCCTCCAAGGGTCTTCCATCTGTGCTAACACTGCTATTTCTGACTTCATGTACTTGAAGTGTGACTGTTCCTTTTCTCTTGGCTTTGCAGCCTGGTTTCCTCTTGGCTTTGCAGCCTGGTCTCCTGAGCACAGGCAGAACTCCACCGCCCTGCTGCCTCTGTGTGCAGGGAAACTAGACCCTGACATCCAACAGTCAGCTGCGTGGGTCAATCATGGTTTACCTCTGATATGCAGATTAAGTAGCTACCCTGTACTGATTAACTGCAGTGTCTGAGGACATCAAAATGCAAGTTTCCTTTAAGTTCCCTTTAGACTCTTTAAGTCCCAGTTTTTTTCCAACTCCTTGTTAATTTCTGGATCTATTCCTATTAATTCTTTTTATTTTCTAATGATCTGTATAAGTGTTTTTTCCACTGCTTTCCACCCTCTTCTATGGTGAAAGGTGCTAATCTCATCACGACAACCTCATCAGCTTAGCAAGTCCATCCTTTTCTTTGGAGGCTGCTGTCTGAGTCCTGCCCTTCATGCCAGGACAAGCACCTCTTTAGTTCTTTTACTGTAGCCCAACTCTGTTGTGTGCACTGATGAACACATTCTCTGCTATCCACTTGGTATCTGCTATCTGCCAACCAAATGTAGCATACATATAACCATCTCTGCTATTCTACTTATTTTAAGCATTTAAAATACTTCAATCTCTAAAATAGTATCCTTTTAAAATAATTGTAGGTTCAATAAAACCCAAGGTAAATATGCAGAAAAATAATTCAAAATACTTACGGGAGGAGTGGGGAGGGAATACAAAATGTTGTACACATGGATTTTTAGTATTTTAAAATGTTTTTCAAATATAATTAGAAAACAACACACAGAGATGTCAGACAACAAGTTTTATTCTGATTTCATATGTTAAGTGTTTCTTTTAATACCTTAAAGTGATCATGCAATGTTTGGACTAAAGGCTGAGTGAGTTTATCATGTCACTGAAGAATCTGTACTGCAGAAAAACTAATTCTGTGCTAATATGAATGGGTTGTGTAGCAGCTGTGATTCGTTTCATGTAAAGGACATCATGAAATTTTTCATGAGTTGTCACTGGTCTTGGTGTAGGTGGTATGACATGGAAGCAAGTGTTTTTATTGTTGATTATGACCAAGTAGTTAAGACATAGAAACCCAGTTGTTTAGCAAAGCATATCTTACAGTGTTTTTTTCCTCTTTTTTTTTTTCATCTTGAGCAAGTTCACAATTATATGTGGGCTTTTAAAAGTAAATCTTTAACAGAATCATTAAACAACTTTCCAGACAGAAACAGATATGACAGTAAAAGAGAATGCTGATGTTTTCAACAACGTAGGAATTCTAATTTTTACTGTTCTCTAACTTGGTGAGCTAAATATTCCAAGAGTATGCCTTTTTTCTTATTGTTCCAGCCAACTTCAAATAATTTATGCTCTGAATTCAGGCAGCCTGATACGTACAGAGAAGAGAGTTATAAGCATAAAAGCAGTAACCGGGTATTCCTCTAAACATAGTTTTCTTTAAAAGTAAACAAATATACATTCACCTACAGAAACATACTTCATATAATTGTAAGTGTATATATACATACATACCTTGTATACATAAAGATATGTATGTATGCATTTGCGAGCTACAAAGAGGGAGGAGTTGTTAGGAACAATTTTAAATATGTCAAGCTATACAGTGAGTACTTTTGTGGTTGGACTCATCTGGTGTATGGGGTGCTTAATTTCTGGTTTCTAGGCTGAATTGGAAATGGATTCATTGTCAATCACACACTGCAATGTACATCTGCAAGTGATTATTAGCTGCTTGGGCTTAGGGTCCTCTCAGCTTCTTCTGTTGAAACTGCTCACGCTGTTGGATTAAATATTCCATAGTTATAGTATCTGCTGGTATGATAGTTATGGTATCACTATTAACATTTATCATTCAGATATAGTGGAGTATGCTTACAGAAAGTGGCATGTATGTTGCCACAATAATTTTTGCTTTCTACATATTTCTGCTTTCTGACCAAACGCATCAACAAAATGTTTAGTTGATACGAATTCCAGACCAGCTTCTGAGGGTGTTGTTGTTTGCTGTCACAGTTTGATGCTGAACAGCTCAAGATGAGAGCAAGAGATTTCTCCTGTTACCAGCTCTCAGCTCTTCAGATGCACATGAGGTTTTTGCCACTGAAGCTCCCCACTCCTCTGGGTGATGGAGGCTTGAATCACTGTGATTATACTGGTGACCTCCCAATGGTGACCTCCCAAGTCATACAGGCTCTGGAAAACTACATGTGCTGATTCAGCAAAAGGCTCACTGAGTAGAAAGCCAAAATAAGCAAAGTAAAATGCACTTCTCTACACAAGGCAGTTTTATTTGCACATTTATATTAAGTTCTGCAGGCTGCTTTCTCCCCTCCCCCTACTTTTTTTTTTTTTTTTTTTAATGGGAAGAATCAAGGAGATCAATTTATCACCAAAGAGACAAGGAGTAAGGTCTGTACTAGTAAGGCTTGTCTGCTAAGGTTTGCACCAGGTGTGGTGCGATCCTGTTCCTGACTGTTGGTGCTGGTTTCTGGCATGGAGGAGGAAGGTAGTGTTAGCCATTAGCTCAGTGACCTCTTCCTTGGAACAGCATAGGCACATAAACCAAAGGAGATCTCTCTAAAAGCATTCCCAAGTCTTGTGGTATCTTACTATTTTGTCCCGAAATTATAACTCCAGAGATGTGCTGTCAGAAATCTTTACAACAGGGCGTAATTTCTAAACTCACCCCTTCTGTGTATTATTAAAGGTGACTAAAATGACTGATGGCAAGCCGCTTACCGGGACATGCCTTCTTGAGTATCTGTTTCTTAGTGCTGTTATTTGCCTCTCAAAGATTATGCTGACACTCGTCTGGCTTTGGGTACATTGAGGTGAACTGTTAAAGGCGGTGCCATGCCACCCTACGGTGGTTTCACACTGGTTGATAGCTCAGCACCACCATGCAGCTTTCTCACTTCCCCTCCTCAACAGAAAAATGGGAGAAAATATGATGGGGGAAAAAAAAAAAACAAAAAACACCTTGGGCTGAGAGAAGGCCACGAAGATCACTCATCAGTTACCATCATGGGCAAAACAGTCAGCTTTGGCAAGATTAATGTAATTTATTGTCAATTAATAAAGGTCTAGAGCAGTGAAGACAAAAAAAAAAAAAAACTTCTACCCACCCATCTTTTTCTACCTCCTACCCCTGAGCAGCGCAGGGGAAGGGTCAGTCCTTGACGCTTTGGCTCCACGGCTCCTTCACGGTCACTCTCTGCCCCTGCTCCACGTGGGGTCCCTCCCACGGGATACCGTCCTGCCCGAACTGAGCCTACGAGGGCTGCCCACAGGCAGCAGCTCTTCAAGACCTGTTCCCACATGGCTCCGTACCACGGGGTCCATCCATCCCCCAGGAGCAAACTGCTCCAGCACGGGTCCCCCACGGGTGGGCGGCAGCTCCCCCCAGACCCTCCTCTCCATGGGCTGCAGCTCCGGCCCGGGGCCTGCTCCTGCAGGGGCTCTCCATGGGCCGCAGCCTCCTCCAGGCCACATCCACCTGCTCCACCGGGGGCTCCTCCACAGGGGGGCTGCAGCGTGGAGATCTGCTCCATGTGGGACCCATGGGCTGCAGGGGGACAGCCTGCTCCACCACGGGCCTCTCCACAGGCCGCAGGGGAACTGCTGCTGCATGCCTGGAGCACCTCCTGCCCTCCCGCTGCGCTCACCTTGGGGGCTGCAGGACTGGTTCTCTCTCAGCTCTCACCCCACTCTCCCAGCTGCTGTAGCACAGCAGTATTTTCCCCCTCCTTAACTCTGCTCTCCCAGAGGCCCAACCAGCATCGCTCCCTGGCTTGGCTCTGGCCAGCAGCAAACCCCTTTTGGAGCAGCTGGAGTTGATTCTGCTCTGACATGGGGCAGCTGCTGGGCTCTGCTCACAGAGGCCACCCCTGCAACACCCTTTCCCCTGCCACCCCCAACCCTTGCCGTATAAGCTCAGTATACACCGCTGCTGGTTTAGCTGTCCATCCCATCACGAATCCTGTTCTGTAAAATCATCTGGGCTGTACTAGTGGCCAGGGTTTTATTCTGTGGAAGACTTTGCAGAGCCAATTTACAAAATAGTAAATTAAACACTGACAACAGCATTACTGAGTGGCAGTGACTGCCCTCAGTCACAGCAGCCGCAGTGAATGCCTGGAGATGGGCACAGAAATGATGATCTATCTTTTGGGATCATCAGCTGCACAGCTTATCTAACTGTGCCTTTAACCTGATCAAGTCAGTTCTAGAAGGTTTGATGCCTACTTAACAAGAGTATATGTAGATCAATTAGTTTAATGTTTATATTGCACTCTGAATATATGAAGTAGCATATAGGAACGATTAGCAGTTTATATAGTGACTTACCCATTACACTGCTGGAGTAAAATATTAGAGTTATAAATTTTGTCATAGCAGGTCCTTAGAATTTTATCTTTCAACATTTTTAGTTGTCCTTAAGACATATGATTATTTTTTTTTAATGTGGCATTAATTTTTTGTTTCTTTTCTTTTTTGCTAAATAAAGTCTTTTGAGAGTTGGCCAAGGAGGGATCTAATTAAATTCATGTGATGATTCTGGGAGTTACTGAGGCTTGCAGTACTCCCACACATTTATCAATACACTGTTATGAGAGACAAATCATTTTAGCATTTGAGTTGAAGTGAAGATTATGTTATGTGTGTTTAATGTACACAAGCCCTCAGATGACTGAGCTGCATAAACCTTACAGCCAGTGACCTTTCCTGATGAAGAGGTTATTCCTGAAATAAATCTTCTCAGGCAGGTGCCAGCTCCTCTGCTCACTTGGACATGCCTTTGTAGAGCACTACCCAGCACCTGTGCCCATATGGAGGAGAGGGAAGTGCAGAGCATGCATGCCAGCAGCACAGAAGCTGGTTTTGTATAGAAATAACATATCTGGAACAATAAACCCCATGGGACAGCTTAAGTCATACAGTCAGCATGTCTGAACCCTGTTCAAAAGCAAGCTGTTTGTGTTGTGCTGCATCTCATGGCCATCTCTTATACTGGTGTGGGTTTCTTCTGTCTGAAAGAGATCTGCAGTGCAGTTGGCTGCGTGGTCTATGTGATATCCTTTCATTTCATGAGGTTCTGCTATGTATGTTTTTCAGGAAGTTGTGTATGATAGTGCCAGTACCCTCTAGCTTAATGTCATGGTTTTGGCTGGGATTATTTCTTTGTAGAGGTTTCTATGATGATGTGTTTTGGATTTCTGATGAAAACAGTGGTGATAACCCACTGATGTGTTTAGCTGTTGCAGAGCAGTGCTTGCACAGAGCCAAGGACTTTTCAGTTTCTGGTGCTGCCCTGCCAGTGAGGAGTCTGGGGGTATACCAGGAGCTGGGAGGAGACACAACCAGGACAGCTCACACAGACTGACCAAAGGGATGTCCCATCCCCTGCTGAATGACGGTCAGCAATAAAAGCTGGGAAAGAAGGGAGGGGGGGGGGGTGGGGAGGAAGGAGAGATGTTTGTAATGACGGTGCTTGTCTACCCAAGGAACCATTCCATCTGATGAGCCCTGCTTTCCTGGGAGTGGCTGAATACCTGCCTGCCGATGGGAAGCAGAGAATGAATTCCTTGTTTTGCTTTGCTTGTGCATGTGGCTTTTGCTTTACCTAATGAACTGCCTTTATCTCAACCTGTGAGTTCTTGCACTGTTGCCTTTCTGATTCTCTCCTCCATCACACCTGGGGGAGTTTGAGCAAGTGGCTGTGTGGCACTTAGCTATCTGTTGAGGGTTAAACCACAACACTTGAAAATCTGCAGCTAACGGGAATTACGAGTCTTACCGAGGGTAGCACATCTCCTGAGGACAGACTTCCTTGCTCTGGCCCATGTGCTCCATGCTGCTAATGGCTCCAAAATTGCCTTAAAGCCAGTGCTGAGATGCAGCATTTTAGTGCCTCCATTTTACTGGTGGCTGGCACTGGTTGCTTAGAGACATCTAAGCATAAATGTGTTAGAATATAAGGTTATCTGAATCCTTTGTAACTATTATGGTTTAGACAGAGTTTTTTTCCCTCTGTTTACCTAATTCATAGAGTACAGGTCCCTTCCTTGAAGGTAACAAGTAAAGCTTCTGAGACTGCCCTGATCTAGACCTCTGGAGAGGTCTCAACCTCCCACTCAGAGAAGTGTCTTCCAACCAACAGTGCCATAACTTTGAGTGCACACATTTAACACATTTAGGCAAGTAGGCCTTGAAGGTGACCTGAAGGTGTAATTTGTAATTTGTTTGATTTTTCCCTTCAGTTCCCACTTAACCAGAAGTGCTGCTTGGTCCTTCTGGTGCTGTATGTGGCTGTTTGGGCAACCAGGCAGGAAGTAGCACAATACTTATCTCTTTTCCTCTTTTGTGTCTCCGTCACCATTACTGCCATCAATGGTTGGCAAACAAAAACAACAACAACAACAAAAAGAAAAAAGAAAACATCTCTACTGTTTGTTGCAAGTGGATTGCCTTAACAAAGACATGATAGGTTGCCGCATATTTTGGACCAGGTTATGTTCCTTGCTGCCCTAAGGAGTCATCCAGATGTCAGGATATGTCAAGACCCATAGAAGGCATGATGAAGAGGCACCTTGAGATCTTACAGTTCTGTTGGCTGAACAATCAGTCACTGAAGTTTGCTGGTTTGACAGAGAGCAATTTTTAGACCATGTTTTTGGTTGCGTCTATGGGGAAAAATAAGGTATTTTTGCCCAAGCTGGAAGAAGTAGAAAACATAGTTTCAGCTAGGCAACTCTGTTTATTGACATATTCAAAGAGGCATATGTACAACTATTCTTCCTTTTTTTTTTTTTTTTTTTTAATTTAGTGGGGCTACATCCATTGTCTACAGATGCAGGCAGAAAGGGACCCAGAAACCTTACGCCGTCAAAATGTTGAAGAAGACAGTAAGTGTTTTTTGGTTTTGTTTTTGGTTTGGTTTGGTTTTTGTTTTATGGCTTTTTTGTTTGTTTTCTTGTTTCTTGTTTTGTTTTTGTTTTTGCTTTGGGATATGTTTCTGACTTTCTGGTTTTTTTTGTTGTTTGTTTTCTTTTGTTTTGTTTGTTTTTTCTCTTTGGGTGCAGTTTCTTCATGGGGGAAATGGACTAGATTTAGGACCCCACTAAGCTTTGTATTTTCTGTAGCGGAACTTCTTCAGTTCCTTATAGTTAAAACAGCTTTTAGAAGTAATAGTACTCTGTTGCAAATCCCTTATCTCCACAAATCTTGCTTGTATCTTCAACTGGTATTGTCAGTATGGACCTAGATTTGGGCAAAACATTTTAGAAAAAAAATTCTTTCACTGTGAAAAAGAAACAGGTTCTATATTATTAATGCACTCTGTGATTTCATATTGCTTTAGTACATTGATTTGCTCAAAAAATATCATTATATGATTTAGCTTTTTCATAAATGGATTAAAACATCAACCCAAACTCAAGTAAAATTAAATATTTCATAGGTTTTTTTTCTCCCTACAAAATTGCAAAAGGACCAGTTGTGACATCATTTATTTTTAGAGCTCCATATATATAACATTTCTACCACAGCTATTTTTGTGTGTGTCATGAAATAGATGGTGGAAAGCATAAAGGAAGACTAAAGAGGAAAGGCTAGTAATGGTCTGAGAAACTTCAAGCAGCAAGAGAATAGTGGTGGATAGGGAAGAGTAGTTCATGTTTCTAACAAAGATAAATCTGAGAGGAACCAAGCAAGCTGTGAAGCATGGGTATGGTTTTTATTCATGAGTGGTTTTGATTCAGTTTATTCTAGTGTTAAATCATCCATTATTCCATAAAGTTCAGGAATGTTCGCATGTAGCAACATAATGATGGGTGGGTAGGCGTAAACATGTCTAAATGCTGAATTAACTGGTGGTCTCTGTGCAAGACATAATAAGTGGGTTCCACATGAGTAAAATGTTGGCATTAATTTGTCATCTCTGAAAGTAAGCCAAAGTTTAAACTGGCATAGAAATTTAGTTCTCTTTGCTGCTTTTGAATTTGCATCTGGTGCATTGGAGGAAGCACAGTTTGCATTGCTGCAGCTTACGCTCTCTTTCTTATGGAAATGCATAGGACTTCATTTTTTTTATATATATATTTTTTTCACTTTTCTATGCCAATAATTCCCTTAATGTTTTAGGAATATATATATATATATATATATATTTATGATTCTCATTGTGCAGTGCACTTGGAAGAAAGATATTACTTAAAACCATTTCTTTGCCCTTTTTTTGGCCTTTGTGGAGATTAATTCATGTTCACCATGGCCGCATTAATACTAGATCCATCTATATGTGTCTGGGAACTATTCACTTCAGATTTTTGGCAGACTTATTTTAACACAGATTTCTTTTTATAATGATAGCAATACTAGAAAAATGGCAAGCAAGAAGGACATAAGAAAATGGTTATGTAAGTTATTTGCAGAACATCAGTAGCTTAGCTTAATGCAACTTTGATTGTATCAGCAGTATGGTTAAACAACTTGTGTAAATGAGCTCTTCCCAGGGTAATGATACACATTTTGTTGTGTTATGAGAATAAGCGTATTACTGTACAACTGGTCTTATTTGTATAATTAAGAACATGATACCGATTACAGATACTGGAAGGATATGCTGCAGCTTGTGTCTGTGTGTGACGAGCTACTGTAGCTGTCTTCCAAATTGGACACATAATTATTATCACAGAGACAGAACTAACTGTGTTACAATGCTCCCACAGTACGAGGCCTGATCTTTGCTCAGATCCTCTCCCAGTAAAAATAATCAAATGTGGGCCAAGTCATACAGTAAAATGTTGATCAGCTTAAGATTCCTGTTGACTTTTTAAAACAATTATTAAATATTAATAAAATAAATAAATAAATGGCAGTTCAATAGTGGAGGATATGATGGGAGAGAAAGAGGAAGAGCCTGTGAATGTTAGCTTTTGATACACAGACCCATTCTTCAATTCCCTTTCTTATGTGCACTTAAAGGAGTTTGAAAGAGCACAGGAAATTAGAAGACAAAGATGACAAAAGTTCAAATACTCTAATTTTTCCATTCAAACTGCCTAACTTTAAACACTGCACAGAGCAAGACTAACTCAGTAAGGAAGAGTGTCCGTGAGAACAGGGTGGGGTCAGGGAGTGAGTGGTCCAGGATGTTCTGGAAATGGCAGCAAGCAGTGTGTGGTTAGAAGTCTGACAGCTCCGGACTGTGAGTGCTGATCATTACTGTACTGTCCTTTAAAGCAAAGCTTCTGAAATCATTGTTTTTGTCTCAAGGGAACAGCTCAGACAAGAAACAAATGATCCTTTTGGGCTGAAGTAGCATGCTGGGAATAGACTGTAAGAAACATAAAATGCTTATCAGTGTTCTTTTATTTAAGTAATAAGATTAATTTTTCATTTTATCTAATGCAGTCTTGTTTAAAAGCAAATAAAGGTTTTGGCAAGATGTACCAGTCAATTATGAGAATACATACTTGTGGAAAGACATGAGTTTTTAGAAGCTTCTGTAATTAATATTACTTCATCACCTAGGTGAACAAAACTTAGTTCAAGGAACTTTTGTAGTTCTTACTCTTGAAATTTCCGGCTGCCAAAATTAGGAAATGAATTAGGACCATACTTCCAGAGTAGCTAAAATGCAACTGTTAGAAGAGGTAAAGGGGCCAAAAGAAAAGTTGATATACGTATTAGCAGGGGAAAAAAACACAACTCTGATATAATGTATATAAAATTAAATGTGGAATTGTTCATAAGAGATGTAAAAAGAAATAAGTTTAAAAGCCTACATCTATGGGCAGTGAATTAAGGTGCTAAACTGTTGTGTTTGATTTGCTTATATGCCTCATTCAAAGTTTGTGCTCAGTCTTCTGAGCTTAACTGAAACACAAGGTTGTATTATCTACTCATTATTCAATCTCCTGTGTTTAGCAGATTTCTTACTTTTTGTAAAGGTTGTAGATGTAAATAATTGAATCATATTGAAGGAATACCTTTATTAGAAAATCCATTTCATTCAGAAATAAATAAATAAATAAAGCAAGCAGATTCGTATAGTGCTTCAGAAAAAAAAAAAAAATCATCAAATGAGGTAAGTACAGAGATGAACTTACAAACTTGCAGTTGCAAATATGAGGTCAGTTTGCTTTTCACTATGCAGTTCTGCAATGATGACTCAGTATTTACTTAAGGAAAATGAAGTATCTTTAGGATACACTTTACAGATATGGTTGTTACTACTCTATGCAGGGACTGAAAAATTACATGAGATTTGTAATCAATCATTCTGGAACAGTTGTTGCATACAGTATATATCATATGGATCATACTGGAAGAACACTGGACTCTTGAAGGGAGTAAAATGTGCTATTTATAGAGTAAAACCTCTAGTCTGCAGACCTTTGCCTCCTTCTGGTGTGTTCTGAGGAAGCTAGGCAACATATGAACCAGGGCCAGCCTGGAGATCATCTCGTTATTTGGGCAGGTAAATGCCTTCCAAGAAATTAGGTCCACCTCTGCCTTTAAATTTCCTGCTGTGGTCTGGATGACTTGCTTAAAAAATATTAGTGAATGTCACCACTGAAGAAAACAGATGGCCTTTGCTCTGTCATTTTCGAAGTCAAGACACTGAGGGCCTCCCATCTTTTTAGATGTACCAAGTGCTAACAATTATAACTGAAGTAATTTGGGAGCTGTCACTGCAGTAAAGCAGCATGCTCTCAGGAAAGGAGAATGGGATTCTGAGTCAGGTTGCCTGGAGCTTGGGTCCTCCTGTACTCCAAGCTCAGCCTGTGCTGTTGGCCAAGTTATTTACTGCTTTTGTTTCAGCTTCGTCATTCATAACATGGAGATAATGTTTATTTGATTTGTTTAATGGTAGTGCTTTTTAAGATAGCCTGGTTAATATTCCTAGGTTTTAACTGATATATACTGCCCCATAAAATTGATTAAGTATTATGAAATATTAGGTGTTCTGTGTCTCAGTCAATGAGGCAACCAAATAAGTGAGACTACTTTGGAGAATTTTAATTTCATTTTTTTCATATGTGAGCATCCTCCCTCACAGGGTTTGTGATACTTAGCTAATACTTCCTAGGCATTTACTTAAAATATTTTTTTTAGGAAGCAACATTCTTCTTGAAGACTGGTTGATGTTGTTCAGGCACATAAAGTTCTCAGATCAGAAACACAGCAACAGTTTGTAAGATACACATGTTGGCAATGGCTATGCTGGAATTAGTCTAATTATACTAATCAGTTAGACAATTTGACAACAATAAATACTTTATGTCTGTGGAGCTGAGAGGAGTGTCAACAAATGTAAAGGTAACAAGCTTCCCTCCTACATAAGTGGGGTTGTTTTTCAAGGGTTATATATGTATACATAATATACATATATATGTTATAAACTTATTTATTTCCAGCTGTACAGACATTATTGTGGGCTGGGCTTGTTATTCTGAGTTGCAGTGAATTGGTGGTATTAAGACGTACTAAAGAGGCTTGTGCAAATGTCACGTCTGTTTTCCTGGAAGAGTGTTGCTTTTGGTTGAACCTTTCCAATTGACTGAGATGGCAAGTGCCACAGGTGTTTACTCTAAAAAATGGGTTTAGGGACTGTGTGTCACTTGTGGAGATTGCCAGAGTTAGTAAACAGGACTTCTGTAGAAAAAGCTCCTATGTCTATGTCTATAAAATGAAAATATCTGTCTGCTGCCATGTGACCTTACAGAAGCCTCCATATTTTCCTGCCACCATGTTTCTCTATTGCTATAGACTGTACATATTGAGGAGACCTGTATATATTGGTCCGGTGATGCAGCAATAATCAGCAGCCTTTCTGTACTAGCATCTGGGAAGAGCAGAAATTTAGCTGAGAAAACTGGTCCACAGAAAAATTGAGAGACTGACGTAATATTCTAATTTGTCTGAAGTGCTATGGCAGTATTCTTTTTTGTTTGTTTTTTTGTTTGTCCAGATTGGAAATGTTTACAATATGTATTTACATACATATATATATTTAAAATCTAAAATTTTCCTCTCAGAGCTGATATTTTCCATTAATAAAATCATTTAAAACAAAATTCAATTTTAGATTTATGCATATGTATTTTATATATATATAATATATATATATATTAGTATGGAGGTATTCAAGTCATTTTGATTTACAATCTTTTTGAGAAAATTATTACTTGAAGTATATTTAGTATTGCAAAGATCCAACTCCTGTGGATCTCTAAGCAGTATTATCAGGAATATCAACCTGCTGAAATTTAGATTTTGTCTGCAAGAATACATAACTATCATGTTGGTTTTAGCTCTTAGGGTGGTTTTGCACCCTCATAAAACAATAGTGCTATAAGAAGAGTTAGCATGATAAATAATTGTAGATTTCTGAATTGAGTGGCAAATATAGTAGGATCAGAATTTGAATGTAAATGTATGAGAAAATATGGAGTCAGAAGAACTCTGTGTCATGGCTTTCTAGAATTTGTGGGAAAGGTTCTAATTTCTGCAGGTGAGAGTCCTATTTCCTTCAAATGAGAAGACAAAAATGTGTTTATCAGAACTCTAGGAAAATTATTCATGTCACCATTACAGCCTATTTCAGCTGTTCTTTGGGGGCCATTACTGTGTTGTAGTTGCAGCACCACACTGAGAGAACATGGTAGTTTTTTCATATTTTATGGATAGCAGACACATGAGGTGCTGAGACTAGGAGCTGGATCTGTAAAGGATTTGTATCCAGGCAATTAGTAAGACAGTGCATAAAGCAGCAATAACTACATCCTGCATGCTTTTCTTCACAGATAAAGTCCATGGAGATAAGGCAGGCATGTGCAAAGCTTTGGGTAAGGCTACTTGTCCCTTATTTTTGTTGTTTTGCATTAGCTAGCAGAATCAAGAGTGCCAGCACAAAGGGCTGAAGAGAGAAAGGAGTGGAGTGTTAGATCTCAGCTTTTCTCAAACTCTGGTGAAAGGAGCACTCTGTAGAAATTGGGGTTCATAGTTCAAAGCCTTTCAGATCTCTAGGTTAGTCTTTTCAAAGGTGTAATGAGGATTTATGGTGATGGTGGTGCCAGTGCTCTTCTGTATTGCAGCTCCATAATGAAACACTCGTACAGGAGTGGGGAGCTCTTTAGTGTCCTTCACCACATTAGAGGTGTAACTCCATGTCAGAAGAATGCCATTATCAGCTATAAGCTTTTCTATGTTCCGTCTTTCCTGTTAAAATGATGCTGGGAGGCAGAAATGAAAGAATGCACAACACTACAAGTGATTCATAAAAGTTTCTTGTTCATCTGAACTCTTCATTTTATTTGTTGATGTTAATGTCTTCAATGCAGAAATGTCCACAGTGTTTGTGGACATGTCTGTCATGTAACTTGTGTGTTACAAACCAGATTTTCTTTCTCCCATATCATGGATGTGTGACGTGTTCAAAGAGAGACAGCTACTGCTGAGCATTGCTCAGAACCTGCCCTTCCCAGAGTTTATGAAAGCATGGTCAGAGTATTGCAGTTGTAATGGAGACTTCAAAAAACTGCTTTTAGATCCCAGTAAGTTTATCAGCCTAGAGTATCTGGACCTCACCAAAAGCTGATTTAGCCACAGATTTTACCTGCAGTAACAGAAAAATGTAAGAGGTCTTCAGGCTTTGTTTTTCTATGTAGGTACCAAAACTGATCCCCAAATGGCACTTTATGCATCAGAGATAGCTTTTAGCTCACTCTATGTGATTTGCGAAATCTGCATGTGAATTTGATGGCAGTAAGGGGAGAGATAGGTGAGTCTCCTGAAATTCAAATATTCATCTGGTCTAGTTCAAGCTCACATAGTTTATATTAGCCTCCTTTCAGCATCTCCTCTATTGATTCCTAAATTGTATAGAGATTCAGGGACTCCAGATTAAATGGAAAGCACCCTGCAGCACTTTCATGCAGAATTCACAGGTTGGGACTTAATCTAGGCTAATATTCTGCCTGATCTGCTGGAGAGGACGGTCACTGTACACTTCTGCTGCTCTCAGCCAGCTCCTCCTTTTTTTTCTTTCTTTTGCTTCTCCTTTTTTTTCAGCATGGCTCATAGATCCTGGCAGAGAAGGCAAACTAGTGTGCCTGTCATTAATGTAGTTGAGATATCCTCCGTAGGGATTGGAGAGATGCAGAGACAGAAACACTCCTGTAAATTCTGATGGTATTTGTTGACACTTAGCACTAAGAAGAGACTCAGTTTACAGTTTCTAATCTGTGACCTCTCCAAGTTAGTTGTATGGCCATGCTTTCAGATGTCTATCTATTTGTCTTAATCATCTCACCATTTCTACATTCTTCTCTGGCCCCCCTCCCATTTATATTAAGCATTTTTCATTCTCCATCCCTAAGAAGCTTCCTCAAGGCATTTTTTCCCCCCTTTGAAAAGGCTTTCTGTGCTATTAAGATTATAAGATATATAACCTGTAAATTATAAGCAGTTGTGGGCCCATGGACTCATTTATTTGGTTCTATCTATGGTCAAACAATACTGAAGTGACTTCATGACTTCAGGACCCCTCGTTGGTATTTGAGGCTGATCTACCAGAACGCTTGTCTAGCATCAGGAGACTGCAAGCCTGCTAGTTCAGGTGCCATTTAAGCAGCAGGTCCAGAGATTCAGGGCATTTTATCAGGGATTACACACAAGACTTTATCTGTACCTGAAGTTGTCAAGATTTCTTCTTCCCTGATATGTGTTGAACAAAATGTTCTCATTTGATCAGCAGACTCACAACCAGGCCTTACAAAATGAAGTAGTAGAGTGCTTATTTGATTACACAGAATAATTTGGTATCTGTGATGGATATTACAATACTAATGGTATTCTTTATGCATCAGAGCTTCATTGGACTGAACTGAAGTTTCACATCCATCTGTGAGTGTGACTCAATGCAGAGAACAGTGTGTATATTAGCTTAATATTTCTGTGCAATTTCTTAAATTGCAGTAGGCATCACACTTGGCTAATAATGTGTAAGTAAGCATAGTATCTTTCTCATGCATTTGAGGACTCCTAAGAAGTTAGAATAGCTTTAAAATAAAATGTACTTGATGATAGGAAGATGATAAGAAATGTTCTATCTCATATGAGATATAAGATACAATGTTCTATCTCTAAAAGCTCTCAGTTTCTAAGGGGCTTCTATTATGTGGCTATACAATTTATTTATTTGGTGTCATGGTGTGCATGTGAAGCCTTTTACAGAATGCCAGATGTCTAAAATTGTTTACATTACTTAAAGTAAAAGCTAGATTAATAAATTTTAACTGGAAAGTGAGGTAATTTTGGGGTTTGTAACTGCATAAATGAAATGAGAAGAATGGGCAAGGAAATAGTAAGTACAATTTGCTACATAATCCCATAAATGTGACTATTTTGAACTGGAAAAAAAAATGTAATTACCTTTGGTTTACACATTGTTCTTCTGTTTTAAGTGTCTTCCCCTACACAGCTTTGGGAACTCTAGCAATAGCAGTGCCACACTATAAACAGTGAATAGGTGAAATGAGCAGCTCATGAATACCTAATAGCCTGAAATTTGTTTGCATAAATGGTTCAACATTTATCAAACATATTTGAGGAAATCTGTAAAAATGAGTCAAGAGCAGAAATAACAACAAAATTAGTCAGATAGTTAGACTACAACGTACAATAAGGCCTGTTCTAATGAACATATAACTTGTATTGAACTTGTACAGATAATGTGTTATTGCAAATCACCTCTGTTGTTCAAGCTACAGGAACCTTGTGATTCACCCTTTTGTGATACCACTAAGTTAATGTGGATGAGCAGTAGGACACGCTTCACAAAAGTCTGTGTGTTTTTGGAGAATATGGCAATATGACCTGCATCTGGCCAGCTTTACCATTAAAATCTTATATTACAAAGTGCAGGGGCTATTAATCAGGTAAATCAGCATTTGCTTTCTTGTGCTTAAATATACACAATTCCACAAATCATCTCTATCCATCTGATGGTTTGCCTGCAAAATGTCCTATGCTTTTTGACAAACACAAATGTTGCTCCTTTGATGGAAAAATTTACATGTAACAGTTTAACAGTATTATCATATACAGATACTACATTTCTCATTCATTTTTTAAAAAGCATATGCTTGTACAAGCCCATCTGACCTATATTTGCAGCCCGCAGATTCGCATGTACAAGCAGACTTTTAGGCACCTCACAGGACTAATGCAGGCACATTAATGTAACTTGCAGTTCCATGCATGCGTGTACAATCTGAAGCATACGTATCCATTGAAGCATTGTAGATGCAAATTAGAAGTGTGGTCCCGTGCCTAAAGACAGAAAATATTTGCTTTAATAAGAAATGGTCTGTTTTCTTTGCACTATTAATACTAGTTGATTTATGGAGGCTCAAAAAAAATTTGTCAGCAACCTACAAAATGAAAACTCCCTGCTGAGTTTATAGAAGATACTGCAGGGCTGTGCAATTACTGCTGTGCTTTATTGTATTGTTTGAGGTGTTCTTCAGGGACCTCATGTTCAGCTTGAATAGAGATAGATCTGGAAAAGTCTGCTAAGTTTAAAATACCAAAAAAAAAAATAAATTACTTTGAACCACATTTTTAAAATAATAATAATAATAATACTCCATTATGAGTACAAAGGTTGCTCCCTTACGAAGAGAGAGCTGCTGACATTGCTGAGAAGGTCAAGCAATGCCCCACTAAGAACCCCTAAAACATGGGAGGAATTCTTTATTTCAAAAACTCAAGTTTTCCTCAGAAAAAGGACACACAAAGAGTCAAATCACCTGAAATAGGTGTTAAATACATTCCCTAACTGGAACAAAGAGGTATCCTTTTGTTCAGAAGGTTCAGCTTTTTTTAACTCGACTTTTACTCACAGTCCACTGCTGCCGCTATGGAATAACACCAGACTAACCCAGAAAGATAGACTGGATCACATATAAAGCACCTATTTTCATTTGCTGTGGGATTTTGCAGCCATGCCACTTCTTGTGTTTCCCAGGATTTTTTATTACTTATGTTGTAGGATGACATCTTTATCTTGCATTGATACGTAAGCCAGCTCAGATGCATGTTTTACATGGCACTAACCAGCTTTGCACAGACAAAAATGCAGACTCAAAAGTCATCTTTGGAGTATTTTAATCTTTGTCACGACTGAAAGGCTTCCTGAGAAGACATTCTGTGTATGAGATGGGCAGAAATTGGAATTTCCGGACATTCTGAAATTAAAAAATAAAGCTTAAAACTAAATAGAAAATATGTAGTTTGAATCTTGTGAATATTTATTTAAATTCATGCTCAGAAACTCATTTCACTTTTTCTTAAAACTTTTCAAGAGAATCTGGGTAACCCAGCAGCCCTTTGCATATTCAGGACAGTTGGGAACAGACCTGTAGACTACCAGAGATTCAACATCTCTGCTTGCAGGTACTCTATGTGTGTATACTTTTTCAGAAGTAAATAAAATAATGGCAAAATTAAAAAGAGTAGTTAGCAACTGACACCACGAAGTACAGAAAGGGCTAGGCTGCAGAGGAGTTCCTCTACCTGAGATGAAAATAAAGATTGTTTCTTAGAAGCACTTTTTGGCAGAGAGTGGTGGCAAGCCAATAATGATTTGCAGCATGCTCCCTGTAAATGCAAGGAAGTACGTGCCCACAGCCTGAACTGTTGGTTCAATAAATCATTCATTTGTTCCAATTAGAGGTGTTCATGTGAGTCAATAACTAACCGAGATATTTAATAAGGAGCTGCGCAGAGCTGCAGTGAACAGCCTCAGTGAGGTGGGCTGTGCTATGAAGCTCCTCAAAAGCTGCTTTGTGACCCTTGCTGGGGCACAGCATTCTCACCTGACCTGCCTGGTGGCCACACCTGGCCAGATGTGTCCCTCTGTGTCTGTAGGGCCCTGGGAAAGGAGGACAGCATAGTGCAGGCTTGTAGGATGAGGAATGCACTCTGATTCTTGCTATCTACTAAGTCTAAGGGGCCTCTGTTTGCCTCTTGTGTTTTCAGGATGATGTATGTACCTTACTGCAAGGAAGCAGCTAGAAGAACCTCTTCACAGTAACAGTTTGTTTTATTTTGTGTTTGATTTAATTCAGATAGAAGCAACACGTTCACGTCTCAGGGGTTTGTAGTATCACTCAGCCTCACCATCTCAGGACCTGGGAACACGGAAAAACCTCAGCTTTCATTAAGGATTTTTCCAGCCCTTTCCCTTGCCAAAATCGACTGAAATTTATAAACCAGAAATAGACTGGTTGTAAACCAAACTCCACTGAGTGACCAGGATCATATTTTGAAGATGCAGGGCTTTTAGACATATATCTGCAAGACAGATGAATGCCTAGTTCTAGAAAAGTGAAGCAATTGGGTAGACAAAATACTAACACATCCAGGAATAATTACATTGTTAAGTAAATGCTTTAATATAAAGTGGGTGGATAATTTCATTGACCCACACTGACAAATGCTGTCCTGACTGACTGTGTCTTCGCTGAGTGAAATACCCTAATAATGCTGTTAACCCTGTGTCTGTCTGTAAACAGGACATAGGAGTTCAGGTTTGAGTGCACACAGCATGCTGCCACTCATCTAGGGGCCACATCCATCAACACAGCAAAGCCACAACCTGCAGTGGCTGCAGTGCAGATAGCCATTTCCATTAAGTGCACTGGGTTCTTGGATGCCTCCTGCTCCCAAATTCAGGTTGTTGGATCTTTGCTGCTGCAGGTACTTTAGCTAGTTATGTGAAAGCCAGTGTGCAGACGCTTACCTGTGATGCAGTCACAGCTCCTGATGGACTTTACTGACAGAGGTGTATTGGGGACCGCTGCAAGCCACAGAACAAGGCAGTGGTCTGTCACACCTGCAAGTAGTTCTTGCAGGTTTTCTGCATGTTAGCACTTCATTTGAGTGTCTTCACAGGAAAGCCATGGAAACATATAAATTTTTAGTAAAATAAAGTTTTAGTCATTAGCAGTTTTTTTATTATTATTATTTTTTTATTTTCTTGTCCATGGGCAGTGAAAACTCAGTTCCTATGGTCAGCAGTGGAGAATAGATAAATAAGTGTTTCAAGATTGCCTGGATAAGACCTTCTCAAACTGATGTAGATCTACCAAGCAGAAATGCAGAAGCCTGCTTCACAGGCCTATCACAGCAAATGCTTTTTGACTGCTTGCAGTATGAAGTTAACAAACAGAAAATATAGCTCTGTAAAATCACTTCACTGTTAAAATTACACAAGCAGGCAGTCACACAACCAGGTACAGAATTAAGATAACTTTTTCATGCAAGTGAAAAATAAGCATGCAAACAGAAATTAAGTAATAAAAGGAAATTATTAATACTAATAATAAAATACTAATGAAATATTTGACTAGAAGCACATTCTAGTCCATTTGACATAAATTAAAAACAAAGAATAAAGAAAACTTGTAGAAGAGTAATCAATAAACTAATAGAACCGGGACCTGTCTTACAGGTAGCATGTGATTGTTTTCTCTCTTCACAAATAGACCATTTCTGCTGACTTTATTATTCTTTACTGTGATATAATTGCATAGGTCTCACTGACAATCCTGAGTAACATTAATTTAAGGAAAGCTACAATTAATTGTTAGATATTGTGCTAGGTTCCTAAATTGCATCCAGAGAGGAAGAGGCAAAAATAAATGGTTTCACAACCTCATTTTTGTAAGGTATTACATCTGAACATTTGCACAAACTTTTGTGGTAAAAGAGTTTTCTGGCTAAACTATCCAAATTTTAAAATTTGTTGCTCTAGCAAAATATGCTATGGAGTGAACTGCCTGGCTGTCATCCTGTCAAATCATTTCTGTCAAGAATATTTGTACCTGAATTGTTGATATTCCTGCCGAAACTGCAAATAGGCCAACTCTGACCCTGATTTAGGTACCTACATTTTCTTGAAAGGAGCTGCAACAATATGAGTTTTGATACTGTCTATACTTAGGAGAATGTAAGAATGCAACAATAAGTGAAAAAACAGGAGGTTCCCTAGAGTAGAATGTTGTGGCTACATATGCTGCTGCTTTTACTCTAAAACTATTCATATCACTTACACATGCACACGTCTCATGTAAAAAATATCCCAATAGACATTTTCTTGGATGCTTTTAAATATTTAACACTCCTAAGCATGTGTATGTGACCTTATTAATCACCAGGGATAGGACCTGCGGGAACAGTGTTCAGCTGAGGCAGGGGAAGTTTAGGCTGGACATCAGGAAGAGGTTCTTCACCGAGAGGGTGGTCTCACACTGGAACAGGCTCCCCAGTGAAGTAGTCACTGCACCAAGCCTGTCTGAATTTAAGAAGAGATTGGACTGTGCACTTAGTCACATGGTCTAAACTTTTGGGTAAACCTGTGTGGTGCCAGGAGTTGGACTTGATGATCCTTATGGGTCCCTTCCAACTCGGGATATTCTATGATTCTATGATTATTTGCCATTGCAACCCAGCATCTTGATTTTTTTAGGTACCTTTTTCTCATACCATCACCTGAAGAAACATTAGAAAAACAGTGTGTGTGCCAGGTCAGGAACTGAATCACAGAGGGGCCTGCCTATCTGAAACTGAGCCTCAAGTTGCTTTTTCACTTAATTTGTTGCCACTAGTGAGTTGAGAGGGGGCCTTTATCATTTGTCAGTAGTATCTACTTAGTACCAAAAGAAACATATTCAGGATTTGGGCAGACTCTTACATGCTCATAGCCAGGCATGCATGATGGGTGAACATTTTCACAACTGGAGAAAACAAACTGCAGATTGTTCAGTTTGTACAGGCACCTTTGGAGGGGATGAGTTGCTCAGTCTAAGCAGCAGCTGTCCCTGTGATACAGCACATTAATTTTTTTGATCCAGTCTGAGGTGCCAAGCCTATAAAAAGATCCCAGGCATGTATTATTACTCCCAGCATCACCAGAGCCTCTGAGTCCCCAGCTATGCACCTGCACCGGTGACAGAGAGGCAAAGGAACATGCTGATGACACAGGCATCCTAGACCCAAGTCGGACCTCTTGGCATGGGGAGGAACACGCAGGCTGGTGCTCATGGCATGGTAGAGACTGCATGTGACACATTTCCTCAAAGCCACTGCTCAATGAGACAAGAACAGAGAAACTTGCATTTAGAGCAGAAAGGGATAGAAAGTATAAGGCCTTTGGCAGAGCTGAAAGGGCCTGGTGTTCGTCTGATCCCAAGAAGGTTTAGCTATTGATCCCATGTTCATCTTATCTCAAGAAGGTTTAGTTATTGACCCTGCTCTTTATCTCCCATTAGGTATTCAGGGAATGGAGCATTTTATTCCTCTTTAATTTTTGTTTTCTGCTGCTTCTCTGATGCACCAAACCTGTTCAAAGTTGGTTTTTGCTTCTTTCATTTTGCTTCCTGTCAGAGCTACAAAAAGCAGGTAAATGTCAATGAGTTTCAAGAAGTCCCTAAGGGCTCTATCTCTCTACTGCTTTACACCACTGACAAACCACTGCAGCACTGCTGTCCTGGAATTGTTCCTGACTTACACACACATAGGGAGAATCAAATTTTGCCTTTTCTGTAGTTCTGAGTGTGACTGATACTTGGATTTTGTCATTGCTGGGAAAAATTAGATACAGAGAAGAGCTTCTTGTCTTTCAGGTCATAAAGAAGGGATCATTTTTAAAGCATGTCTTCTTCATTAAGAATTTGAAGATAATTTTATGTCCCTTCTAAAGATTTGTATAGTGTAACAGTTCATCTATGAACAACAACTATGTAAAACAAATGAACAAAAAAAAAAAAAGAAAAAAAAAGAAAAAATAAATGTTCAATGAAAAGCCTCTGCTAAAAACAAAACAAATCTTCTGTTTGACTTCATTTGTGTCATCAGCTTGGAAAAAGTTAGTGATTTACCTTGGTGATTCTTATTCAGCTCATAACCCCTGAGATGAAGAGTGCTGTAGAAGAAAAATGTTTATAATTTTCATCGTTGTAGGATTTCTCTTGATTTTGTGAAAATATTTGCAACCAAGAGAGTTTTTTTTTTTTCCATAAATGTATTGATTACCCTAGTAACATAAAAAGCATGCTTAATTTGCTTATGAGCAAATTATTTTTTTATTTATTATTTTTATTTTTCTTGCTTGCTTAAGCATTCAAGTTCAGGGTGATCAGCAGTTATCTTTCCTGACTGAAATACTGCCCAGGTCTGCATTTCTTGTGGGAAATGACCAGTTTCCCCCAAGAGGGCATAGCTTGGTTGTGCCTGGATCGTAAAAGCCAGAAATTTGAGAAGGGAAGGAAAGGGAAAAGCTAATCCTCTCAGAGTTTAATCAAAGGGATAGTCTTTGCGTAAGTAGAGCTTTCTGTCAGATATGTCTGAAGCAAGTTGAAGTTAAACCTTACACCCTGCCTGCGGCTGGGGCGTGTTTGACCTTTGCATTGCTTTTTTGTCCTAAGCAGCATGTTACACTGCTTTGATGTGCTCATCCTACCTGCAGAAAACTATGTAAGTACAGCTGGTGACCAGAGTGTGTTTAAAGGAAGCTATTCTAGCAAAAACTGGAGAGTAGCAGTACACAAGGGCAGAGCTTGAATAGAAATAGGAATTCATGGAGCTTTCTCTGATACCTTTTCTATAGTCTACTTCTTTCATGATTTACATGTACATTTGTGATCATTTTGCTACATAGATGTTTTTCTGTTATAGTATCTGTCTCGTGATGATGGAAGACTGTTCTTTACAATATACTTGATTTGTGTACCTTGCATCATTGTTTTCTCCCAAGAGATCTAGAACTGCTGTTCATACATCTTTTTCTATGATACAACTAGAATTTTCTATGGTGAACAGAGAAATCAATTATTCACCTTTTTTCCTCCCGGCTTTTAACCAGGTAGACAAGAAAATTGTCCGCACAGAAATTGGAGTGCTTCTTCGCCTTTCACATCCCAACATTGTAAGTTCAGCTATGTTCCAATCCATTCCTTTTTAAAAAATAAAAAATAAAAATGCCTGTGTTCCCGAGAGCTCCACATGGACTACTGTGGCTCACCTATATAGATTTGTGAGAGTCTTAGATTAAAGCTTTGGTTTCTCCTCATGTGCTCATTAGCAATTCATTATGCAAGACTGTTGAATTATACTTTAAAGTAAACTATTGATGTTCTTACAGAGTTGGGTCAGAAACTGTACAAAAAGAGCTCTGTAAAGGATAGGAGAAATTTGGCATTTTCAATCTTTGGGGAGACTTCAGCTTACACTGAAAGATTTACAGAGAGGTATTGACGAGCACTAAAGAAAGTAGATTCTAAAATTCTTGTATTACATAGAGGTTGCAGAAGGATTTATAGCAACCAGCAACAAAAAAAGGGAATGTATAGGGAATAAAGCCAGAAAAAAAAAAAAAAGTGTGAGAGAATGTGTATAATAATGTGCTGAACTGCAAAGTAAATGACACCAACTTCAGCTGGTATCATCCTCTGCTTTACTGGCTGGAGTCTGTGTCTTTCTGTTGGCCCCGTGATGTGCCAAGCAAGAAGACAAATACAAAAATGAATCCTTTTTGTTGTCTTTTACCAGATAAAACTGAAGGAGATATTTGAGACCCCTACCGAAATCAGTCTTGTTCTGGAATTGGTCACAGGTGGAGAACTATTTGACAGGTAAGTTGTCTGTACAAACCTCACTCTGTACGTCCCTCTGGGAAGTTATAATCCAGGTTTTTGCTCTGCACATAGTCCATGTGTCAGTAATTACTGGAATTATTTGATCAACATATGATTTATTCACACGAGTAAATATCTGCAAGAACTAATTGCAAAAACATATTTGGAAATGTGATTATCAGGATTTTGTTTTGGAAATGTTACATGACTAGAGAATGGAAGAAATTGTCAGTAAGTTCTGAAGAGCACATACAGTGCAAGAAAGGTGTTCTGCACGTGCATAGTGTTAAATCATGCTGAAGCAGACAAAAGGCAGGGAAAACTGGTAAAATCACATTGACAGGTCATCATAAAATGTGGTAGGTGGCAATCAGCTAGCCAGGAGGATTGTGTTATGTCAGATTAAAAGTTGATAAGCAGAGTAGCAAAAAAGAAATATTACTTGATAGTCATTCTATTTATAAAACCTCTCCTTTTGTTAAAATGATTCTGCAAGACAGCTATTGAGTCTGAAAGTAATTTGTTCGTGGTGCTCCACATCCTTAATCTTGCACATACTTAATCTTAAAAAAATTCTATGATAGTGTTGTGGCAATACTCTGCTGTTGTAGATTTGTTGTTTGTTTGTTTGTTTGTTTGTTGTTGATTTTTGTTTGTTTTAGAGCAAGAGAAAATATGAAATGCACTTTATACCGGTTTGAGTAAATCAGTTAGTTCACTGAAGTTAGATTACAGAAAGTACATGAAGGTACAGTGCCTTCAAACTCATGCAAGGACAGGCAATTTAATCCTCCTTCTTTGTTTTTAAAGTTTAATATTTTAGAGGACTGTTACATAAAGTATGCATTGAAGACTCAGTCTGAAGGGCTCTTTGACTGAGAAAACAAAAGCATACTCTTTTGTATACCGTGTTCATAGCTACAGCCTTGAGATGAACTACTTCTGAACTATAACAACAAAAACAACTCCTCTTGCAACGTCTGTGGTTCAGCAGAAGAAAGGTGCATGGTCTCTCAATAGTTAGTCAAAGCAATCAGGAAAGATGTGCTACAAGTTAAACAACCAATAAGCACCAAGCTATGGAGGACCCTGTGCAAGATGCCTTACCTTTCACATAGCCTCTTGTATATCTACGTGGCTTCAGATTGGGCATTTTTTCCAAAGGTTGGGATACTATACAGGAGTGTTTAATGAGAGTTTGCAAAGGGAAAAACACAACTAGGCCAGTAAAATGTTTACTTTATGAGCATCAACCATGTGTGTGATAGAAGAATCATAGAATCGTGGAACGGTTTGGGTTGGAAGGGACCTTCAAGACCATACAGTTCCAAATCCTCTGCCATGGGCAGGGTCACCTTCCGCAAGACTTGGTTGCTCAAAGCCCCATATTGCCCAGTCTTATACACTTCTAGGGATGGGACACCCACAACTTCTCTGGGCAACCTGTTCCTCTGCCTCACCACCCTCTGGGCTAAATAACCCCAATTCCCTCAGCCTGTCTTCATAGGAGAGGTGCTCCAGCCCTCTGATCATCCTCATGGCCCTCATCTGGACTTCCTCCAACAGACCCATGCCCTTCTTGTGCTGGGCACCCCAGAGCTGAATCAACTACTCCAGGTGGGTCTCACATGAGCAGAGTAGAGGGGGAGAACTGAAAAGACCACATGTGATCTGGGATGTGGCATTGTGTTACATGACAGAACTAGAATTCAACATTACGACATTTTCAACATTCTGTTATCTGTACTCAGGATGTGATTATGGCATTTGAGTACTCAGGTTTATCTTTCACCGAAATCATATGCTTAGTGGTTTGGTTTACAAGCTTGGTTACAAGTTTACAAGTTTGGTTTGGTTTTACAGTTTGCTTACAAAAAGCTGCCTGGTGTTGCCTGAAGAGAGATGTTTACTAGAATTGCGGTGCCCCCTTGTGATGCTACAAATGAGAACTAATACTATGGAGCTCTTCTGAGTTAAGCCTCCTCTGTTTCTCCATATATAACAAAACTGGAAACTTTGGCAATGCAGTCTTATCTGGTGTGTGATCTGGGAAAAAAAAACAAAAAACAAAAACAAAAAAACCCCACCTCTAATAGAAATATGCAGCCAAGATGTTCTGCAGTAATAACATGAATTAAATGTTAGCTGTCCCTTTCTTCTTTTTCAGCAGGGCTGAAGGGCTAACTCTTGTATTATGATATACAGTGGCTTCCTTTTGAGTTTCACTGAAAATAAACTTAGCTTTCTGCCCTAGGGCAGAATTCCCCTTTCATGCTTTATGTTTTCAATCTATATATATTTATATCAAGTGTGAAGGATGACATCCTGAATATTCTGACATAGCAAGAATCTCAGTGCACTCCCTCTGCTGTGCTTGCATGACTCCTGTCTCAGTCTAAAGCCAAACAGCTCTGGGAAATCTCCTGCTGGACAGTGAGGTTGTGACAGATATGGATGGCAGACTTCACCAAGTCTCAAGAATCTCCCTTGTTCTTGAGAAAAGACCCTGCACAGAGAACATGTGGGCAAGCAGGACTGTGATGTGGGCAGGGACCACCCCATGGGTTTGCAGGACCTTACATGCTTGGTGGACAGCTACACGACTTTGTAAACCACCTGCTATACACAAACAGCAAAGTGACTTTTGTACTCTGAAGGAGTTGTCCTTTGGCCTCTTCCAAATTATCTGCTAGCAGATGATACAACTGGATCAATCACACCACTGTATCTGCTCTCCTTACTATGAACACGTTCATTGGTGTTACAGGTACTGCTCTTTCTGATAACATGCAGATACTTTTTTTATTAACTATTTTACTGCTTTCTGCCATCCCATTTGTCCATTCTTCTTTTGCACAGTATTTGAGCTGCAGATGAGCAAATTTGTTCACACACTCTTTCTCCTTATCATGAAGGTGATTTTGAAAATGCCCAAGTCAGATTCACTCTCTGGAATTGTATTACTTTTCCTGATGTGCTGCAGGTTTCATGCCACTCTAACACAAACTTCCTTCACCATATTTAATATTTCTATCATATAATCCATGTTACTGCTTAAATAACCTGTCATATGATGGTCAATTGTGTTACCCAAAAGGCGATAAATTCCAACAAATATGTCAGTTACACATCCTCGCTGATATAATTGAATCAAGTTGGTTTTGCTTATATATTTAAAAGGCTATTTCTCAGACTTCATAAATCACATTGTAGGCCATATTCTGACATGCCAAACACAATAAATACAACTCCACACCAAACTGGAGAAGTTTATGTAAATTGTAATATTTATTGCTAGTTTGCATGATGGCTTTCATCACCCCAGTAAGTGAGTAGTCACAAAGGTTGTGAAGTAAGACAAACCAATGGACAAAATGACCAAAAGAGAGAGAACACCAGTAGGTCTAGTAGGTGTAAATTAAGTGGTATTCTAGTTCATTCCTAAAGCTGTGTCTCCATCCCAGTTCTGGCAAACATGCCTTTAAAATTGTTTGGCCTTCCTCTTTCTTTCCTGGATGTTTGAAACAGCCACGCATGCTTGAAGAACATTTTGAACAGTGGCATTGTAACAGAGTCCTGAAGGACAACTCTAGTGCTTCTGAGCATCCCAGCCCTGTACGTCCAAGAGCATATGGCTGCATTTCTCACACTGCTGCAATACTGATGCCAGTTTTCACTGGTGCTGGGGCATGATCTCACTGAGAAAAACAGAAACCCAGATGTAACCCAGCTGTTCAAATGCATGGTGCACTGATTGCACTAAGACTCGTCCCTGCTTTCTCTGTCTGCAAGACCAGTCTTTTAAGGACCTTTTTTTCTACTACATTTGTGGGTAGGAAATTGCAGGGTGAGGAGAACAGTGAAGGGAAAAGATCAGTTTTCATCCCTCTATCACATCATCCTTCTCACTGCATCTTCTTACGAAGTGTGTCACTGAGTTCAGACCATAGACACATCTTTTATATGAGAAGTTTGAGTGATGGAAAGAAATAATTAAATTGAGTTTTATCAGTTTTTTGTATGACATTGTATTGTGCATACAGAATAAAATGATAAACTCTATGTGGATACTTTAAAAGGCAGATTTATAATCAAAAAGCTTTTCTCCATTTCACCTCTTCTCCATGTAAAAGGAGAAAGATAATGGCAGAATTGATGGAATTAACCCTCTAAATACTCTCAGATAGATAGAACTGAATTCAATCTCAAATAATTTAACTCAAACGTTTTAATATAAATTTAAGATCTCAGTGAAAAAAAAAAAAGAGAAAAAAGTTGAATTCAGCAATGATCATGGAATGTAGAATGACTTGACACCATAAAAATTGATGTCTTTTTCCTAGAAAAAGTATTAGACTTGACTATTTGATAGAACCAAATTGTTCATCAAGCTATTTTTTTTAACACACTTCTATTAATAATCAGTAAACTTTAGACTGTTGAAAGGTTTGTTTACATATATACTCAATCTTCTCATTATATTCTGTTAACACCTTTGATTATTCTCTTCAATTTTCTTTATAGTTCCTTCCTTTTAAAATAATGACCTAAGCTTGGTCCAGTTATATTTTTCTCTCATCTCTTCCTTTTACCCTCCATCCCTTCTTCACTCTCTACGTAAATGTAATTGCTGGATACTTTTAACTTTGACTTTCTTTTCTACTGCATGATGTGTTTCATCAGATTCTTGGTCCCTTTGTTGATCTGGTTTTGCTTCTACCGATTAACCTCTTTATTGTGACAGGTAGTAATAGGTCTTGCAGTTCAATGAAGTCTGGTATCTGTTTTTTATAAGCTACATTTTCTTGAAGTTGGTCTTTTCCATTCAGATTTTATTGATATGTATTGCCTTTCAGCTGAATCACTGATACATCACTTTTACAAATTAATTTCAGCAAAAGGCTCTACTTTAAAAGAAAAAAATAGCTCTACTTTACCTTCATTTGGCTCACAATATGTGCAGATGGATAAGAATAGTTTTTATTAGTCTCTTTCTTTTTTGTGCTTCAAATGATTATGACAATCCATATGTTTTCTTTGTCTGTACTTTGTCATCTTGACCACAGGTTTTTTTGTTTCTTTCTTCATTTCATTATTAAGTACACCAACCATTGTCTAAAAATACTGCCTATGGCTGACTACCTCTTGGTTCAATTTTCATTTCAGATTTCTTATAATTTCATCTGAAACATAGATTTAAACTGATAGTACCTTCTTTTATGGTAGCATATATAGGAATTACTTTTTCTAAAGAACTTGTCTTTTTAAGAGATGCTGAAATGAAATGAAATGAAATGAAATGTGAACAGCATTTGCTGTTCACAAATGCTCTTGTGAACAAAATTTCCTGAAGCCTTCTTGTTTCTGCATATGGAAATTAGAATTGCTAAGGTACATGAAAAAGAGTAAGAGAATTCATTGGTCCCAAAAGTGTGGGTGTTTTATAAATCAGTGGCAGAGTAGTATTTTTATTTGTTTCTGCTGGCTGGTCCCATTAAGTGGTGGCAATTTGTCTTCTGAGCATGAGTCACAGCAGTCCTTTGAATTCTATTTTACATGAGGAAGATAGAGCCCCCTCACTTTTGCAGGACTGTGAAAAAAAAAAAAAAGGTCTGACTGGCTTCACCAAATATGCCCTATTCTATGAAAAACAGAAGGCAACACACAAATTGGCTCTAGTAAAAATGCTTATTGATGTTATAATAGCTCATTTAGTGTCTCTTGATTTCAGCTGTAGTAATGATAAAAAACAGTAATTTACAGAATAAAGAGGTGTGTGTTATGGCTCATTTGTAGGCTTTCTAATGTAATTTGATATTTCTTTCCTGTACAGAGTTGTAATAATGCCTTTAGACTAGTTTACAGTCAGCACCTTATTCTCCATCACTGGCCAGAATTGTTCTAAGTCAGCCAGTGTCTATTTGACTACAATATTCTCTTCAAGACAAGAGATACAAATAATTTTGAAATGGTTGTATATAAGACACTACTTACGGTGTGGTCAGTGCTTGCACTTAGAATTAGATGAAATTCTAGGCACCAGAGGACACATAATTACAATTGTATATGTATGGATAAATGACTCAAGCAATGATGATGGTGCAATTATAATACTGGCTGGCTTCCTGCCACTTTCTAATTGTGAACTGATGTAACATTAAAGCTTGCCTGGTTCTTAACTCCACTGTGGAAGCCTTTTCATTTAAAACATTCTCATTTAAACTGTCCTCTTGCCTTTTGTTGTTATTGCTCAAGAAATAACAGGAATAGCTTTGCAGGGATTATTGCCATGAGTTTGTCCTAGTTGGGACCAAGCTGTATGCCATTAACCCATTCAGGAAGGGGGGCAAGCGTTCTTAAGGGAGAGCAAATCAGTGCCTGTGAAGCTCTAAGTTTGTTAAATACCGTCAATACTGAGACTCCTTGCAGTTCCAGCATCACTAGCAAACTTTTTCTGCTATGGCCTCATCTCTGTAATGGAATCATAGAATGGTTTGGGTTGGAGGGGACCTTCAAGACCATACAGTTTCAACCCTCTTGCCATAGGCAGGGACACCTCCCAATAAATCAGGTTGCTCAAAGCCCCATCCAGCCTGGCCTTGAACATTTTCAGGGATGGAGCATCCACAGCTTCTCTGGGCAACCTGTTCCAGTGCCTCACCACCCTCAGAGTAAAGAACTTCTTTCTTAAATATAATTGAAATCTTCCCTCTTTTAGTTTAAAGTCATTACCCCTTGTTTCAATGCACTTCCTGATGAAGCGTTCCTCCCCAGCTTTTGTAAAATCCCCCTTTAAGTACGCAAAGTTTTCTATAAGGTTTCTCCAGAGCTTTCTCTTTTCTAGGCTAAATAATCTCAGTTCTCTCTGTCTTCATAGGGAAAGTGCTCCATTCCTCTGACCTGGACCATCATGGTCCTCCTCTGGACTTTCTCCTAGAGGTTCATGTCCTTCTTGTGCTGAGGGCCCCAGAACTGAACTCAGAGCTCCAGGTGGGGTCTCTCAAGAACAGATTAGAGGAGGAGAATCACCTCCCTCAACCTGCTGGCCACACTTCTTTTGATGCAGCTCAGGATACAGTTGGCTTTCTGGGCTGCAAGTGCACATTGCTGGCTCATGATGAGCTTCTCATCAAACAACAACCCCCTTCTTCTCAGAGCTGCTCACAATCTGTTCTCTGCCCACTCTGTATTTGTGCTTAGGATTGCCCTGACATAGGGGCAGGACCTTGCACTTGGCAGTTGAACTTCAGGATTTTTGCACAGACCCACCTCTCAGCCTGTCCATGTCCCTCAGGATAGCATCCCTTCCCTCTAGAGTGTTGGCTGCACCACAAAGCTTGCTGTGCTGAGGGTGCACAGAATTTCATTGTCCATGTCACTGACAAAGATGTCAAACAGTGCCAGCCCAATACTTACCCCTCAGGAACACTACTCATCACTGATCTCCAGCTGGACGTTGAGCCATTGACCGCAAATCGTTGAGTGCAACCATTCAGTCAATTCCTTACCCACTAAGTGGTCCATCCATCAAATCCATGTCTCTCCAATTTATAGACAAGGATATCGTGGGAGACAGTGTCAGCTGCTTTGCACAAGTCCAGGTAGATGATGTCAATTGCTCTTCCCCTATTCACCAATGCTGTAACCTATCATGGAAGGCCACCAGATTTGTCAGGCACGACCTGTCCTTAGTGAAGCCATGTTGGCTGTCACTGATCTCTTTCTTATTTTCCATGTGCCTTTGCATAGTTTCAAGGAGGATCTGTTTCATGATCTTGCTGGGCACAGAGGTGAGACTGACTGACCTGTAGTTCCATGGGCCTTCCTTTTTTCCCTTTTTAAAAATTAGGGTTTTATGTTTCCCCTCTTACAGTCAGTGGGAACTTCACCAGACATGCACCACTTCTCAAATATGGTGGACAGTGGCTTAGCAACTTAATCCACCAGTTTCCTCAGGACCCATAGTTGTATGTCATCAGGTCCCATGGACTTGTGCACCTTCAGGTTCCTTAGCTGGTCTCAAACTTGTTCTTCTCCTACTGTGGGTGCTTTTTCATTCTTCCAGTCTGTGCCCTTGCCTTCTGGGGCCTGGGCTATGTGGCTGAAACTCTTGCTGGTAAAGACTGAGAAAAAAAAAAAAAAAAAGAAAGATATATTATGTAGACATGTCCTGGATGCTAGAGAAGATAGAGATCTGCCTCTGTTAATTTAAATAGGAACAGGATCAAGCCCTGGCTGATTTCCTCAATTATCTACAAAATTAGCTTTCAAATTTGTTTGAAAGTTAGAGATCTTAACAGCTCTGTGCAGGTGACAAGGTGAAGTATATACCTACAGACTCTGTAGCTGTAGACTACAATGTTTACAGGAAGTCTCTGACAGACCCAAGAGCTAACAGTGTTTCTCCTGTGCCTTGATTCAAGATCTTTCCTTAAACTATAAAAAGAGTTAGGATATGAGTGTTTTGTACATTTTATTGATTTTTAGATCAAATGTGTTTAGTTTAGCAGGACTCCACTTCTCCTTTTATTGTTTTCCACATGAGTAATACAGTATCTGCAGAGCAAGTGTGTCCACATTCTTTTACAGTGATATCCTATTGCTTTCAGTGGCTTCATATGAATGTGAAATAACAAGTTATAAGGGGAAGGTCCCAACAAGAGTAAAATCCAGTGTATGGTCCTTCCAAATTACACTGCAGGCTGCAGACGTGTGGTGAACATCTGTAGGACTTTATGCCAGTGCTGATATAGACTCTGATGAAGATGTGCATAATGAAAACATTATAAGCAGCAGAGGATGCTTCACACTTCCATAGCAGAGCAACAGCATAGATGTCTAGAGGCTACACTGAAAACTGCCTGGAAAACTAAAGAATATTGTCAGAAGCCTCCGAGTACTCAGAATGAACAGAAACGCTACCAAGGCTGGGTGGGATTTGGCAAACATTACTCCAAGTTGTTAAACACTTCAGTATGCATTCTTAATGACCATATGGAAGCTGCCAGATTTCATCTGCCTGCTGCACAGACAAGAGCACTAATCACAGGAGAAAGGTTGCAGCCTTTGCCCGGGCTACCTTTTGGTTTGTGGGGCAGTGTGCCACTATAGATGGTTTTGTTCTTTAGCTGAGCACCAGCATCCCTAGCTGCCCTACAGGAGAGCAGGGGAGATGCCTTTGGGAAATGCTTCTCCTTACAGCAGGAGTAGGTTTTCTTTCAAATTCATTCATGTGTGCTTGGAAAGGTAAGGTTAAACCAGGTGGCATTTTAGGAGACTTGCGGCTTGATGTCCATCAGTATGTACTAGGTGTGTGTCTGGCTGGGTACAAGTGTAAATAACTGAATTGGCGTATTTCATTAACTGTGTATGTGCAGGCATAGATGTGGTTCTACACAGGTAGGTATGAGAATATGAATTCTCTATAGCATCAGTATGGTATTTTTGCTTGCTCTAGAAAGTCATCATTGATGTGAAGTTCTGTCTTGAATTTTCTGAGTGTTTGTGCCAGCAAATTTAGTGTTCTGCCAACCCAATTTTTCTTTGACTTTAAAATGGCATTTCTGCATCCATTCTTTCCCACTCCCTTCTGCCTTCCTCCCAGTTTTTCTCTCAAACACTCTTTTGGCCTACCAGGCTATTTCATTTGCATATCAAAGACAGGATTTAATTAGTTCCTTACCATTACCTTTCTTGTTTTTCTGTCCTCTCAGTGAAGGCTTGATTTTTTTTCATCTAGGCATTTCTTAAAGATCATTCCGTAAGCTAGGTATAAATAATTGTTTAATTTCCATAATAAAAAAATAAGACATTCCTGCAAGTTTCCTTCACTTTATGGAAAAAAAGGACAATGAGTCAGTGTTAAGCTGCCAGCTGAAACTGAAAAATCCTTGTAAAGAAGCTTCACTAGTCTCAGGTAGCAAACTGGCACACCTACCCTTTGTCTTATGTAAACTATCACAGGGAGAATGCAAAAAATAGATATGCAGATGATACCCCAGCTTTATTAACAGACCTAAACTACAGGAGTCTTCTTTCAGTACTCTTTCCTACTGCCTAAGAGCTGGTTTCAGTTTTAAAGCAGAATACCCTTAAAAATAAATTTTCATCTCTAGTATGAATAAGTATGTCTTATTTCATTTACTGCTGTTACAGAAGATCAGGCTTTCTACTTGCTAGATTATCATTAATTAAGAGTAAGGTTTGTATTCTCAATCTCTCTGGGCTCTAGACTTCTGAAAAACAAATAAGATAACTACATGTTACATGAGGTGTAATTGGCTTGCCAGTGCATGTTACTCAAAGGTAACTTCAGCTGGTGAGCCATGTGCATTGCACAATAATTTTACAGTTGTCTTGAATTGCTCCCCTGAAATATGGGCCCATGCTTCATTACATACATTTACTGTAAATTGTAAATTCACAGTGTCTTCATCTTCAGCCTCTGTGTGCTTCTTCCATTGAGTGTTTAAATGTAAATAATGAAAACAATATCCTATCAATACTGGTATATAGTTGTGTGAGGCAGGGAGTTCTGATTTACATGCTGTGGTCAGGGTGCCAGTCCTGAGCATCTCTTTGATCTCCCATGTTTCCAGGAGACAGGCAGTTGGTAGATGCCTTTCTTGCATTGGCTGGGAATTGACAGGAAGACAGGAGCTTCAACATTTCTTCGATTGTGATGATTGGAGGAAATTTTTATTTTTATTTTTTATAAAAAAGACTGCATTTAACAGATGTCTTTTTTTTTTTTTTTTTTTAATTCTTAACTTTATCTGTTTGATAAAGAAAGAATAGAGCAAATACTGGGCTATAGACCATATCATAAAATTAGGTATTTGTTGGATGGAAAAGGGTGTATTGAACTGTACCTGAATTGCCATGTATTTCTCTGATTGTAAACACATATGTTGGAAAATCTGAGTGTTTCAAATCCTGGTGAAACCTTAAAACTGTCTGCCTCCTGCCTGGCCCATGTCCAAGCTGAGATGCACAAGGTGGTCTTGCAGCTGTTGGATTGTGTTGACTCCAGCATGAGCAAGGTGTCCCATTCCCTGGGGATGCATGCATTACCAGCATTGCAACTAAACCCTGAGAGCTTCCAGCAGCTCAGCCGGTGTGCAGCACGTCCACAGCCCCCATGCCATTTGTTTGCTTGTTTTCTTTCCCTACAGCGCCTTGTAGAATATATTCTAAAAGCTGTGGCAATTTGGAAGCAGAGGGTCAAACTAGCACAGCCCCTCTGCTGTAGTTGCAAGGACCTACTAGTAGTAGGACGCTCCCTCTGCCAAGCCTCAAGAACCTGAAGGTCATTAGCAGGAGCAATATGATCCCAAAAGTGGCAGCGGAGAAGCACAGGCTTTCTGGTTTCATTACCTCGTTACCAGCTTTGAAATTTTGTTGCTGTCTGCCATGCCTTACTAAAGATTGTAAGCTTAATAAAATTATTATGCTATGAATGTCTTTAATACATTAAATCCTGAAAGACAAGAGCAGTGTTTTTAACATGCTTATTGTGGTATGGTGGGAGGAGCAGGTTAGCACCCAAAACACTAGCAGGGAAGCGGGATGGTGGGATGGGAGTGAAGTCAGTGTTCTCAGAAATGCTTTCAAATGCTGAAGACAGGAAATTGCTGGCTAAACCTAAATACTTTTCATATAGATTAATAAATACTGAATTCAAAAGAAGAAGGAAGCCAAGACACTACGGGGTAGCAAAGACCCAGGCAAAAGGGTCACTGGGCTCAGTTCTCTCAGTGTAACCTACCAGACAGGGATAATCCACAGAGCCTCAGGTAGCAAGGAGGAATCGTGCTTTCAACTGTAATGTGGCATTTGATTGCATACTTTATAACTTTTTGTCTAAGAGAAAAGGGTGGGAGGAGTAGGGAGAAACGAGGATACTGGTCTTGGTATAAGCAGAATCTGGTTCTGGACCTTGAGGCAGGAGGTCTTCCCAGTAACTGTTGACTTCAGACATTTTAGGTTTGTTCCTCTCTAGGTTCTTGGGGTTCTTTGAGCGTTGTATTCTAATATTAGTTTGCGTGCTTGCAGATCACTTGATGAAATACATGACTAGGCAGCACAGGTTCAATTTCTAGACAATATCTATGTTTTCTTGGGCTTCAAAAACTGAATATGGTGAAAAATCAAAACTTCGGGTCAAAGATTTCACCTTTTAGGTCAAATTCTTTGAGGGAGAATTATTCTGATTCACAAATAATGTGTGTAGTTAAATATGAAGGTAAAAAGACTGTTGGGTTTCTTGCCAAACCATTATTATGGACCATTAATAAATGTTAGTGATATGTCCTTCTTTTATTAACCTCTTACATGTCCCTGTGCAAATCTGGTTCTCTTGCTGACTTTCTTGAACTGAACTGTGCATTCATGTTGTGCTTTATTCTGTAATGGCAGTTTCTATTATTGCAGAACATGCGATGAAAATCCTGAGTCAGCACTCAGACCCACTGCCACTGCCCATGTTCTTCCAAAAGTGAAGCATGCAGTAACAGGCCAGGGCTTTAGCAGGGCAGCCCAGAAAATGGCATTAACCCTTACTGTGGGGAGATAATATTGAAGAAGAAAGTTGGGGTTTTGATTGTTTTTATGAAAGTGATTTGATGTAAAAGCAAAGGAAGGGGGCAGAGGAGATTTTTCAGGACGTTCAAAACACATAATAGTTGAACTCATCAAAAGCTACATGTGGTCAGCATGTTTACAAACACACTATTGTATGTCATTTGTACAAAATATAGTATACCAGCAATTTACATTAAGAAGAAAAAAATAGTTTAAGTTTTAATGAAACTGCTTTTTTTGACAACAGTGTCCTGATTTCCTGCTGATTAGGTAAGAAAGACAATTGTTCAGGCTGTGATACTGAGTGGATAATTTAAATTTGGTAGATTTTGACACCAACCCTTTCTTCTATACAGTTCAGATCTGTGTTGATAGGGCATGATGCTTTTGTTTAATAAATAAACAAGGGAGGTACAGAGATAAAGGTAAATCTGAAGAAGCAGTTCTTAAAGGATGCCTAGTTTTATATGAGAGCAATTCAGAATCCATGAGTTTTAGAAAATTCCAAACCCTTTCAGCTGAATATGTACGTATTATTTCTTCTTGCTGAGTTGATATCTCAACTTCAGCTTCTCATTTAGCTGGGAATCAAAGTAACCTGAATTGCAAAAGGGCTGTTTTCTATGCTTTAGAGGGCACTCCAGACTCCCAGGAGTATTTAAATTTGATTGTTGTTTAGCTTATTTTTCAAAAGAAGCTTTTGACTGCACAGTTTATTTACCTTGATGCATAATCCTGAATGCAATTTCTTCCATTGCTTTTTCTGTAGGATTGTGGAAAAGGGTTATTACAGTGAACGAGATGCTGCTGATGCTGTTAAACAAATCTTGGAGGCAGTTGCTGTGAGTATTGTCTAGCCTTATATGTTTAATATCTATTTTTTCACCTGTAATGGCTCAGTAAATACTTAGGTATGAAAGAAACAGAAAAGTTCACTGGAGATAGCGCACACAACTTCCTTCCTGTAATTATTTTGTATTGATCTTTTTTTTAAGGTTGTGCCACTTTAAAGGGTAAGAAGTGGCATAGGATGGCAGTCAGCAATATGTTTAATGCTCTGTCATCTATTACAGTGGAGTGCATACTCTGTCCAGTCTCAAAACCCTATGGTGTTCAACACTGATCATTTTAGCCCTAAAAGTAATTTGTAATCACTGGCACTCGTGTAGCTTCTCATTCATTTTTTTTTCAGAGTAATTCACAGTAATTTGCATGGAACCTTAAAGAGAGTGCATTACTTTTCTCTCAAGTTAAAAGGATAATAGATTGACTAATCATTTTTGATGGTGTAAAAAGTTATAGGAATTTGAATGAGAGATTCCTGCAGAAGATTGTCATGAAAATAGCTATGTTTCATTTCCAGTTGTTGCCTGAAGGTGACCCATCACAGTTTCTGATTATGCAGAAGTGATAAACACAAACAAGACTCATCACAAGAAAGTGTGGACTATAAGGAAGGTAGACAGTATAGTTTAAAACATGTCAAACCAAAAATTAATTCTCACTGCTCTTCAGATTGCACATACACAGAATGACAGTAGTACTGAGAGAGGGCAGAATAAAGTATGGGCCTAGTAGATTGTCTAGTTTGTGATATAGCTTCTTCGTCTGTATTTTGTATGGTTTTCAAAAATTTGAATTTTTGCACAACTATGTCATATTCTGCCACCTAGAGGAAGGTAGAAAGATTTTTGAGCAAAGAAGATGACGGCTTCTTATGGCTGCATAGAGTATTTCTGTACACTATCTCTTTTTCTTTGTCACTTGTAACTCTCCCATCTGATTTCACACTGTATGTTCACCAAACCAGCAATCAGATGCTGGGAAATAACTAAGAAATTAATTTCTTGACTTTCTAGTCTAAACACTAGCACTGATCACTTCCAGTGCAGATGACAGGGGTCATGTTGGACAAGAAGAAACAGTCCAGTTGGGTCATTCCAAGGATTTCAGAGAAATAGAAATATGGAGGCTATTTTAACTTGTGATAATAAGATATTAGTAAGGATGTGCCTGACAGTCTGAATTCAGGGTCAGCAGCAGGTATTTTGGGTTGTGGCATTGTGTGGTTGCCTGTAGCAGATGTTTGGGGTGAAGCAGTCAGGTAGCAGAAAGACTGCAAAGAACTTGGAGCAGACAGAAGCACTCAGCAGTGTGCAAATAATGCAGATGGGATGTGACTGACTTTGGCTGTATTCCTAGAGTGTGGGACTCTTCAAACAAACAAATAAAAAAGAAACAGCTGTCAATCACATGCAAAAGAGTGGTGGATGGCAGTGTAGAGGCAGGAACTTTACAGATTGTTGGAGGAGATGCAGTGTCTCAGAGGTGCCAGGTGCTCCCGAGGATAGGACTGGGGTGATGGCTGACCTCTGTGGAAGGTACCTAGTAGTGAGAAGAAGTTAATATGTAGTCTAAATTATATATTTAAGTTTAGTGCACAACATAATCTATTTGTATTCTTAAAATTAGGTCAAATTATTATTTTTTGGCTGATATTTTCTTTCAGTGAGAGTGCCCCAGTTAGGTTGTTTTTCCATTATTTATCCATTTTTTTTCTGCAGAAATATGATTATGTTTTTCTGAAAGATGGTTCAGAAGATGTTTCAGCTCTTTATTTTAAAAGGGAGGAAGCAGATGAAGGTCTACAGCTTGTATGAACTGTATTAGCTTGGTTGAAATTAGTGGAACAGAAATGTACAGAAGCCAAAAAGCTGGACTTTACGTGAGCATGCAGTAGCTCAAGTTTAGATTTTATAGGTCGTGGTACTAGATCACTGGTTAGAAGGGTTGTATTGATTTTTGCTTTTACACCTGGCACTCAACATCCATGCCAAAGCTATGAAAGCTGTGGAAGTGGCTGTTCCCAAACTGGGATCTTTGCAGCCCAACTGAGATACTGTGCTAGACTGGACTGAAACCTTGACAGAATGGTGTTTGTGAGCAGAACTGGAGTCACCATTAGGATCTGTCTGGAAAATGCTGCTGCGGAAGAGTGATCTTTCCCAAATAAAAGAACATATATCAGTGGGTCATTCTCCAAAACAGATAATTACACAATCTCCTCAACAGACCGTGCCAACTCATACCCTGCTGACACCAGTTAAGCATTTTGGCCTCCACAATTTTTAGAAATTGCTCCTAGCAAGAGAAACATTTAGACATCACTTTGCTAAACTGTCTCAAAGTAGTGTGCTTGTTTTATACATCCGTTGTTAAGGGCTGCTATAATACTGTAGTAATAGATCTGTCCTCACAGTGTATCATTGACACAAGGAGGTATTATCTCTTCATTTAACAAAGGTCTTTCAAAGACACTTTGAAAGCATGTAATCAAGGGTAGTGGGATTTTAAAAGCACTTAAATGTTTTTGTTTAGTTCCTTTTGAAATTATTAAACCCAATGGAGTTACACTGTTTTTTAAAAAAATAAAATTAAAATTAAAATTAAATTAAATTAAATTAAACCCCAAAGCTTCTAAGCTTATCTGTTTCTTGCAGCACCTGAATACCTGAAAGTCTGTCTCTAACTGGCATACCAAGAATTATGCAGGCAGTCAGACCAGCACACAGAAAATGAATCTTAATCTTCCAGGTCACAGACCAGCATAAAGGTATCAGTTATCTGTTCTCCCAAGAACAGAGGAAACAACAAAAACAGTATTGTCAATTTTGCCCAAATACTAAAGAGTTCAATTTGTCTTTTCCACAATTTTTCTGTATGCTGGTGGTTACATATCTGATCCAGTTTTCAAGGCCCATGACTGTATTTGCTCCTAGTGGGAAGATTTTTTTTTCTCTCTGCCACACCTTCGTCTTTTCAGTTATACTTCCCTTGTTCTTCAAGCCAGAAGACAGCCTCTTTCATAAGATGAAAGGCCTTTATGAAACTAGGGCAAGCCAGTGTTCATCCCCTTAACTATTTTGCTGTGCTGTTTGGGGAGGTTTTGCTGCTCTCCAGCATTTCAGAACAGTGTGAATTGCATTCCTGAGAGAAGATGCATATGGGGAATTTCTCTCTCTTTGCACACCATTGTCCTTTCTTTCCTTTTCAGAGGATGAGCTGAATAAAGAATGGTTTTCCTGCATGCTTTTTCTGGTGGCAGCTTTTCTGTTTTATGTCATAAGTGAATTTCTGCACACAGATGTCCTGAGGCCAGGTCTTCAACTGCCTGACTTGCAGAATGAGTTACTGATGTTAGGGAATCCTTGAAATATTGAGCATCTATCAGAGCGTCTTTGAAATATTGGTCAGAAGAAGATATTTAAGCATTTTCATTGCAAAATATATTGTACTTCTTAACCGATGAAACTTAACAAAATTATACTTTTTTTTTTTTGAATGTGTAATTTCATACTTTTTATTTGTCACTAAAAATAAACCATATTCCTTCTTGCCTATTTTGTATTAGTGTCAAAGTGATAGGTTTCTACTTGAGGGTTAAATTACTTCTTTCATTATTTTCAGATTTGAAATAATTTTTAACAATTTTCTTTTTGTAATTAGGGTAGTTACAAGCATACCTTTTATATGTAATTTTGAACTCAACCAGCAGTACCTAAGTTAATTTCCCATCACATTTTATAATAGGTTGTTTTCTTCTGACTGGCTATTATCTTGTCTAGATAGGAACATTTTCCTGAAGCTATCTTTGGTACCCCTTCCATGTATGTTTCTATTTTTTATTTCAGTTTTCTGCCACTTTAAGCTTGTTGTATGCCGACACTTCTATTCCATTCCTTGTCAGGTAAATTCACAGGGCGTGTGCTGAATTCTCATCTGTGAGTGCAACAGCTGAGGGCACTCATACATTTGCAGCTTTGAGGGGATAAATCTAGATCAAATGTTACTATTCATTTCAGTGAACTTTCAGCTGTCCTATCATCTATGATAGTAGTTAAGAACCAAAAATGAACATGCAGCTTGCAGTTTCATTTTACAAACAATGAGTAACTGGTGTGTCTCACAACTAGAGCTTAGAGCAAACTAGGAAATCAGATCTTTAAACCAGGAGACTTGATTAAAATATCTTGGGGTTTTAGCATCAATAAGCAAGTGAACATTAGAAGAAGATTGAGAAAAAGTTTAATATTTTCTGTGCAATCATTGAGTTAGTCCAAATTTGAAATGCAGATGACTGATGGATTTTGGTTTGAGCCATCAGCTACAAAGAAAACTTAACCAAGGTATAAATGTCACAAAATTTGAAATTTTGAACAAGGCTATTATGTTATATTATCAATATACACCTAGGTAGTAAGTTTATTAAGACAAGTAGGGAAGAAATCTAGGACTCAATTTTGTAGGAAGCAAAGTCTCATCAAGTTAAATTCCACAAAAGACAATGTCAGGGATGGCTATATATTGCATCACAGGATAAAGACCTGTGTAGAATAGTAACAAAATTTGTGAATTCTGTGTATATGAGGAGGAATCTTATGCATGATTGTAGATATTGAAGAATATCTACTTCCTCTCTTTATATAATAATAATATATATATCTTCTAATTATATATATATATATGTATGTATCTTCTATCATATCTATTTTCCACCTCTTTAGATGATTTTGCAAAAGATTTCCTTTATAATAGAAGAGACATTTATACTTGCAAATCTCTTCCCATTCCCTGATGAACCTCACTGGTATTAGGGAATGGTTTTCTGAATCTGGTCCTGGCATATGTGTTGTTCGAGTTATGGTTGGCAAACAGCGGTTCTGATCTCATTCTCTGGGCTTTTTTGCTGAGGAAGAAAGAATTCTTAGTCATGTCCACAAAGTGGAAATATAACATTTTTAAAATTTTCATCATGCTTATTCAAAAGTGGTATTTCAGTAACTTGAAGCTTTAGTCCAGATCCAGCATGCTCTTTGAGCGTGCAGCGGTGATTAAAAGGCCCAAATCTTGATACTGTAAGACAAAAGAAACTTGGTTTTTCTGGCAGCACTTCTGTGCTAAGGATTATGATGTTGTATCGTGTTCCCTAATGGCATCATCCACTTTTGCCATTCTCCATCTAATCCACCAACAGGATCTAGAAGAAAAGCACAGAAATTGTTTGTTTTCAGATTTAACACTTGCACTCTAGCATTCTTCATTTTGGGGGGTTTTATTGGCAACATTTTGGAAGAACAGGGAGGTAAACACTGAATTCAGATGAGAGACAGTAGCTATTGTCTATTTGGGGAAATATTCTTCCAAATTCTTCACCCATCTCATGTCACTGAGGTGATATGAGTTATGTTCATCCTCAAGCCTGCCTGGGAGGTACGGCTTGCTTGCAGAACCTTCATCAAGATGTGGTGTTCACACCCATGTCCCTGAGGCATAAGTAGTTCAGAACAGTTGGTGACACTGGCTGGTGACAGTGTTTAAGAGCTGTTGTCCTCACTCTGATTCCTGTAGCAAAGCACAGATTAGAATGCATGGTGGCCCTTTTTAAGGGATGAAACACAGTCTCAAAGTCGTAAGTATACTTTTTTTCTTACAGGAATATTAGCTGTAATATCCTGGAAAAGTGACTGTATGAATATAATATTTTGCATACAAAGTTTATTGCTATGTATCTGTTGCCGGGTTTTGTTTTACACTCTGTCATGTAACGTGTTGTGTGTCAAATGAGCTGCAAATAGTGGATACACAGGATGTAATTATGGAGTGTTTTATTGTCAGATGAGGTCTGGTTAGAGCTGTAATATGCACCCTGTTGTACAAACAACACCCACTTGTTTGTAATATCGTCTTCATCTTTACCAACTACTGGGCTCCAGATTCAGCAATTGTGACTGGAAAATTCATACAAATGTACTTTTACCCAGCAGCAGCCCAATATCCAGTCACCAAATCTTGTTCAGAGTACTCCCTAGCTCCCTAGACTAGCTTCTTTGATCTCCTAAAACTTTGGCCCTTGAAGGGGTAGACTATGTGCAGAACTGTACATATTCTTGGGCTTCTTCATTGCAGCTGTTAGTATTAACTACTGGTATTTTGCATAATCCTTCCATTCTCGGGAAAAAAACTCTGAGATGAAAATCTTTGGGTGAAATTCCTTGGACCACATGAAAAAGAGAGGAGCCTCTTCCAAGTGGAACCATCCTCCTTTGGTGTCCTGCCACTGTGAAGAGTAAGGAAAACACCCTTGCTGCCCTTTACAAGTGGGTATGGTATTTTCTCTTGGCTTGTTGAGGAGAGTGAAGAGTAAGGCATACTCTGGAAGACCAGCTATATACTCAGCCTGGTTTGCAAGGATGGCTTGTGGTTGTAGTGTGGACTCTGCAACATGCTCTTTCTCCAAAAAGCAACAGTAATTCCATCACACTGTTGTCCCTTCTCCTGGCCTATTCAAGATCAACATTAGAGAAAAAGGTTTTCTGAAATAACATTTGAAATTTAGGACTTATGCTTGCTTTACAGTGTTCAGCAGTGATGCAGTGCAGAATGTAGTGGCCTTAAGTCCTGGGAACTCACAAGTGCTAGTGTAAACACCTCTGTGCATTCAGATTTGAGCTGTTTTCCATATTTTGGGAAGGATGTAATTTGTGAAGAAAGAGGAGCAGATGGATCCAGCAATCTGTAATAGGTCTTGTCATGCTTATTCAAAACTGTCTTCTGAGGAGAAATCATTAAACATTAGCATTTTACTGATTTGTATGGGAATCTGCATGGGAATATGTGAGGAGCTTTCTGTGTAACTTTCTGTATTGGGTCCTTTTTGTGAGCTTATTATAATGCTAATGCAACTACATAGGATCCAGTGTGTTTAATGGAGCCCTAAATTTAAAAATTCCCATACAGTATAGGCAGTCTTTCGGCAGTTCTATTTCAGGAGTTTTAGGATCAAATGAGTTTATTAAACATAACTTTAGCAAACTGACATAGAAAATTCAAATTATTGTATATTTAGGTCCTGCAGTATTTCTCAAAAACTTTGGTAAAATGCATTTTTTAACATGTAACTTTTTTGTTACCATTAAGAAATCTCCATTTTTAGAAAATCTTAACGAATGGTAAGATACTGACATGACAGGACATGTACAAAGTTTGTTGCTGTTGGCTAGATGTAATTCATTTTACTCAACTGTGAATGTGACACTGACTGGAGAATTACAAAAACAAATTCTTGAGTAATTCCATGCCACTCAACAGGCCAATAGCAATTGAAAATAGCGGATCCATCCCTATAAAGAAATACATCATGATTTCTACGATTAGTTAAAGAATCTGTTCATTTTACAAATATGGTACCTAGTTATCAAATATGGTTACAAGGCACCCAATATTTTCTAAGTCCCCTCCTTTTGTTGACCTCTTTTACTGGTAATTTGCACTTTATTTAAAGAGAAAAAAAAATACCATTCTTAATAGTTACTCATTGATGCTGAAACACAGGAGAATATTGAATTTTTAATTGTGAGAAGTAGTTTAGATGCTAAATATTTTACAGCAATTTAGCTGAATACCTGAAGAGCTACCACCTGCGCATTAAGGGCAGCAATATTCATATTTCATTACTTCCTGTGGCAAATCTCTTCAGTTGTGATCAGTTATGATCTGCAGTGTACTTAATGAAACATTTTTTTTTTTAATATAATTTTTGTTTACAAATTAATAATGTAAAAAAAATCATATTAAGGACATCTGCATGGCTTGTGGTCATAGACTTTGCACAAATTGAACATATGAAACTCTTCAGAGTTGTGCGGAAATCAGATATGTACTTTTAGCCATTTCCAGTTAAACGCCTAACCAGAATTATGTCTAAGTGGATAAGAGATTTGCACATGCACGTGATGCACAAGCATACCATACATAAATCTAAGAGGAATTTGAAAACTATACTGAGAATGTCTGCTTTGTATTCAAATAAATTTACTAAAATAGCTCTAAAATTCTAATTGCAAATTGAGTTCTGTAATCTATTAAAACATTGAAATTATTACTATTCTCTGACTTTTTTTTCTTAATTGAAAGACATGCTGTTTTCTGAAAATAAAAAGTAATATAGAGTTCAAAACTTTGCCCATCTCCCTGAATTAGTATTTCTCTCAGGAAATACTAATTATCTTCACTTTATCAAACTGATTTCTCTACATTCAGAGCCATAACTGCATAGTTTCATAGTTGTATTCAATAGGTAAAATAAGTGAAAATGCAAGTAATGCGTGTTATTTTGTGTGGTCATGATTATTTCTAAAGCCTGTTGTAATAATAGGGAAAAGAGAGCAGTCAGATTCAACATCAGTACTGCCAGCCAGTGATGCAACCCACATATCTGTCTCTGCTTCCCATGATGTCTGTTCCTAAAAGTGGTTTCTTCACAGGGTTGCCTGCCTTTTTCTGTCTCGTGCAACATGCCAAATTGTTCCCTTTCTCCTGCATCCACACATATCAACGTATGAGAAGTGACCTCACTTATGTCAACTATCTCGGTTAAAAAAAAACAAAAAACAAAACAAAACTACAACAACCAACTAAACAACAACAAGAAAAAAACAACAACACATTTTTTTTCTTTTGTGTTGTATTTTGTTTAGGTTCAAAACAGTGTATCTAGCACACAATTTACCTGTAACTTGTTGACTGACTGTAGACCAAAAAGATTTCCTGCGGAATATATTCTAGAGTGTAAGCCTCCACAATGACAGTTTTATCTACTTCTATTAAGTTAATTTTGTGGATGTGACAAAATTGTATGTATTCATAGATATAACCTTAAAGTGACAGTAGACACAATGACTGCTAACAGTGTTTCCAACAATTTTAAATTGTGGGTTACAAAGAAATGCCTGACCTGAAGACGGATATGTCAGAGTTACAACTCTTAAAAAGTTCCAAAGTGACATTTCTTTGTTATGAAAATTCATACAGAGATATACTCATTGTACTACCTGATTTAACAAAGTCAGGATAATTGTCAGGTACTCTAGATTCTGTGTGAAGTGTGTCCTGAAATAAAGTACGAAACGATAACTAAATGGCATCCTAATATATGGATAGCTCACTGCAAATGGTTTTACAGTGCATGGGATGTCACAGTGGGTGAGGGAGGAGAGCTTGTATAATTATAATTTTACTATTTACGATATTGTAGTGAAATCACAGCACAAGAAAGATAGAAAGACAAGTCTGCTCATAGTGAGAAACATATTATCAGCTGCGTGCTATGATCTTGTTTGTAGCCTCTTGAAATACCATAAACATAATGGTCATTGTATCAGACTGCAGAATAAAGAGGTTCTAACAATGGTTTTAAAAAGGATTTCTGTAAAAGAACCTGTCTCTGACACATAATAGACTCTATGTATCAAGGCAGCATGTCAGACAGACAGAAGGAATGAAACGAGGGGAGAGACATTTGTTTGCTCTTACAATTGCAGTTAGTGAAAGCAGGTAGAACCAATGGTTGGATTTATATCATACTGTTTTGTGGGAAAAATATAGACCTTCTCCCCTTAATTTAAATCTCTTGTGAGGTTTGAGGGTGTCTCCTCCCAGGGAATGGTGGTTTAACACATCATGTACAGACAGGGCTCCATAGAGGCCAGGAGATCATCTTGGCCTTTAATCCCATTTGGTGACAACATCTTAACAAAGCTTCACGATCATCCTGTGAAGACCTTTCTAGCATGTTACTGTCAAGAACAAATAAGCAAGTAGGTGAACTGTCAGGTTCTATAAGAAACCTACTGAAGCACTGCCACTGCCTGGGAGAGGAAGGCATTTATGTCCTAAATACTCTTCCTCTGAAGCAAGGTTAAATAACAAATGACTTCATGCACAGGCTTATCTGTTTAGGGGGCATGAGCATTTTGAATGACTGGATACATTTTGCTGGATTACATTAATTTGTTTCACTTGCTTGTTGTAAACAGATTTACAACTATTTTTTCTTGTTAATAATAGATTTAAATATTCAAATGAAGGGGAATAGAACAGGCTTTTCTATCACACCAGCCTACTTTATCAGTACCTTGACTCAGAATTATTTTGTCAAAAAAGTATTTGGACGCTTGTTTTGAGCTATCTACAAAGCTCCTTTTGCAGCACAAAGGGAAAAGAAGATTTGCAGTCAAAAGAGTCTGGCAGTGCTGCTGCCATCAGCAATAAGGAAATGAGGGTATTGTGTTTGCTATTATCTAATAGAGGAAATGGAACAAGCACTAATGATCATGCTGCAGATCTACTGTATTACAGTTAATGTCCAGTGCATCAAAAAGGCAGGGTCATATTTGCTAGGTTATTAGCATCTTAAATTATGCTTTCATCTAAATAAGGTGTCCTTTTCTCATTTTGAAAGCAAGTGGCTAAAATATTATTTCTGAAAAATATTTTAGAATAGCAATGAAAGTGATTAATTAGCTCTTGTTTTAATTCAAAACACACCACAAACAAAGTGCTGAATTCTGTTTTTTCTGAGTCTGTGCCTGAAACTGATTCTTATTCAAGGGAAGTGCCATTTATGGGGTAGTCGTTGTCCAAGAACTGATTAAGGACTTGAGGATTTGGCCCATTCCCATTCATCTCAGACAGATGGGGGGAGATTTTCTTGTACCTTCATTTGTAAGATAGGCTGTTGACTGTGCTGTGTGAGGAAGGTGCTTACCCAGCCCAAAGCCCCGGGTCTGTCTACCCAATGAGCTACCCCGATGGCCCTGCTGGCCCCTTTTGTGGGTTCTATCTGGAACTGAGGGATTCCTGTCTGCTCATCTCCTCCCAGGAGGAGAGACTGCCTGACACAGCAAATAAGCCACAAAACACTTTTACCTGCCAGAATTCTTTTGTTTTTAATTGCATGTAGTGTGCAAACTGTCATTTGGGGACATGGGGTCTGAATACCTGTCCCTGTGAGACATAAACAGTGTACAATTCATATCTACAATATACATTCCACAATAAACTCAACCACTAGTGATCTGATGGTACAGAAAGCGGCAAGAAGGGCTCTTGGCAGATCACACTGCAGACTAAGTACATCCTGCCTCAGAAGTTGCCGGAGGGGAAATAGCAACTAGAAAACCACTCAGCTAGGCATCAATAGGTAGTGGAGAAATGCTAGCTGGCACTGTGTGATTTTCAGCAGCAATTGCTGCTCTTATTGCAGACCGTGCAACCTTGGTGAACTGGTGCGGAGTAGCAGTACATTTGCAGAAGTCACTGCTTTGTCTCCAGAAAGATTTGCTCAAGCCTAAGGAGGCCCCTTTCTTCAGCTGTCACCATTCACAGGGCTGTCGTCCTGCAGATGTACATGGGCACAGGCTTGTCTCTCGTTGTCTTCTTGTTCTTGCCTCTGTAATCACAGTAAGGAGAAAAATACACCGATTGTTCAGAAGTAAAATGCAAGTGAACCTGTTTAATGAGAGGCATTTGCAAAGCAATTGCTCAACAGTCCTATTACTGTCTTGTGCACTTTTTTGTTGCTAGTTTCACAGCACCAAACTGACCGGATAGCAGGCTCCCAGCCAAGTGGCTATTTACAAAATTACATTTTTCATTAGGTAAAGGAAACCCCTGTGCTTGTGGTTTGAAGAGAAGCTAAGAGAATATCTGTAGTCTTCAGGGGAGGCTCATGAAGTGCCAGGGAATGGCATGGGCTGAGACTGACTGTGATCACTCCTGCACAGACTCTCTATAATAATTTATTAGTTCTTGTTTCAGATAAGTAGTTCCATTTCTGTGACACTGACACCATGAACGAAACCAGTGCATTTGAATTTCCTAACTTATCTCCTGAAATGTGAGCAACTGTGGATATTTTTGACCCCATAATGAGTTTGTTTCTCTCATTTTCTTTGTTTACTCTTTCATAATTGTTTTTATGTCTCTGTGTGACTGGTTTTATGTGATGTTATACTGGTTTTCTCACCCATGTAAATTGCTTTTTGAACTCTTGTACCTCCATTTGTAATGTGTCCCAATAGCTATCAGCAAAAGTAGGGGGTGTCTTGGGCTTAAATAACATAAACCCCTTAACTTCTGTTGAGGTTTTCCTAGACTCCTGGGTCTGGAAGATCCAAAGTTTAGCAGAGGTGAATAATGAGGATCTTGTTTTCAGGAGTCAATGCCACTTCAGGATATATATTTATATAAGAACTAGGGTGTCTCTTTGATTTGGGTCACAGGTGGTCAGGGGCTTCTTCAGAAACACAGGCCTTCCAGATTTATCCTTTTGTAAATGAATGCAGGGCAAAGCCAGGGGTGGTTAGGTTTCCAAGCACAAATTTGATTTTGTGGTGAACGGTATTAGATGGGGGGTGATTTTCAGACACAAGCTGTTGTGCATTAGGAATGATGGGCAGAAGCTGGAGTGTAAGTAAACAGTGTATATCATTACTGGAATGAGTTTTTCCAACTGCTGCATTCATCTGAGTCCAAGTAATAAGTAGCAAGAGCAGCAAATCAGTGTGTTTTTGATTATCAAGTAAATATACAAATCTTTTTTTGCTTGAATTTTAAAATTACATTGTTGTCCTATTGTGGCCTCTCATATATGAAGTATTACTGTACTTAGTATTACCGTACTTTATGGTCATACTTTATGGTAATAAAATATGGTAATACTGGATTTTATTTTCATGTGGAAATTTCAGTGACTGTAGAGCTAGGTACCATAAACTATTATGGTTGTAAGTACATCCTTTTTCTTGCATCTAACTGTGCGTACTTCACTGATGTTCTTGTATTTTTCGAAGTGACCCATTAATGCATGTTTTTATATTGCTATAAAAAAACTTGAAAGGCATGCAATAGCAAATAAAATAAAATAATAAAATAAAATTAAATTGGATTAAAATAAAATAAAATAAATAAAATAAAATAAAATAAAATAAAATAAAATAAAATAAAATAAAATAAAATAAAATAAAATAAAATAAAATAAAATAAAATAATAAAAAGAGAAAAGTGTCAGTTTCAGAGCCTTAAAATTACGTCTTTCCTTTAAAAATCAAAATTTAATCTAAAACTCTCTTATGACGTGGTAAGACATATTGTGGAAGATTGTTGCTAACAAAAAATGCAACATATTTTTCTGTGCAGATACAACACCCTAGAATAACTTAGCTCATGTGATAAGAATAGCTCATGAGGAAGAATAATTGAACAAACTCACAAACTATCAGCTTAACAGCTCCACATCTCTCAAAAATAAGAATGCTTTTTTTCCTGCAAGCATGCTTCTTTGAAGTGCTTGTAATTTGAGCAACACATGAGCATTCAGATATATATTAATGGTCTGTCTTGTGTTGCAGTCTTTCCCCTGGTGACAGGACTAAAAAGATCTCTTTCTGACTGCTTTTTTTTTTCTTTCCTCCATTCTAGAGAGAGATGGGAGATGGGTGGTAAAATCTCAGAGGAGTTAGCTGCCTGCCAAATGTATGTTTGAAGTTAGTGAATTGACTTCTTTCCTAATAATAATAATAATAATAATAATAATAATAATAATAATAATAATAATAATAATAATAATAATAATTTAGAAGGCATAACTATGTTGTTGCTATTGCCCTTGAGAGCAGATCTATGGAAACAGGGTTTCCCTCCTCTTCTGCCTTCATCTCAATCCCTTCTGTTCCTTCCGAGAGGCTCTCTCTGACTTCTTTCTTATCACAAACCCAAAGTCCGGAAGCTCGTCATCAGGCAGACATCCACTGCAGGCAGCCCAAGTGCTGCCTGGCAGGGTCTGCAGCATCTCTGCTTTCTCTGCAGCATTGCATGAGGGTTGCTTCCCCTCCACTGTGGATGCTTTCCCCAAACCCTGCTCATCAAAGCATGCAGTGCAGAGATGCCACATACCCTATGCCCAGCTGAGGACTTTTGCAAAGAGCAGAGGGACAGGCAGGGCCAGCTGCTGTAGCTCACAGGAGCATTAGTTCATACTCCAGCAGTTCAAATTATCTCTGTCATGAAGAAGCATCTTGAGCACTGTGGCACAGCGAACAGTGGGCTGTTTTTAGTTTGTCTGTAGTGAATGCCGTGCATATGCCATTCAAACGCAGTAAACCTCTGTGGCAATACTCCCACGAGAAAAAGAAAAAGGGCTCCAGTTCTATCTAAACTCACAGCATAGCTCTTCACAATGCTTGTAGCTCCTCTGGGACCAGACATGTCAGTCGCGAGGGACAATTTTCCATTGCTTGTTCCGTGGCTCGAATGTATAGATTCAGTGGCAAAACTGGTGAGAGAGAAATGTAAGAGAGATACATCTTCTCCAGGTTGTTTGAAATATATTTGGAAGGGTGTGCAATGATTCAGTGTCCAGTCAGGCATTTAATTCTTGGTGGTATGTATTTCATGTAGTATGGAATTTAATGTTCAGATACCAGTTGGTTAATGGAAATGTTTAAATAAGGTTATAAACATATTTTCCAAACCACCAGGTATGTTAAGCAGAAGAATTATATAGTTGGGTTAATATTGATGCTAGAACACTTGTTACTTGGATGTATAACTCCTGGGATAAATAGCTACTAGGATATGTAACTACTAGGATTAATAGTTACTGGATAGCTAGTAAAACATGTGTCTGTTTTGCATCTTTTTAAAATCTGTTGTGAGACACTGGGTGATAAAAGTTAAGGTCCACCTAGATGTTGGGACAGTTGTCTGCAGCCTCCCCTCACACAGGGTGCTCTTTTGATCGTGCTGTGTGGCTCACAGCCGGTGGCAGGAGAAAGGCAGAGGCGTAGCTGTGGCAGTGGGCTCTGCTCTCCGTGTCGCCACCCCCACGCAGATGTGCAAGACATGCCCCTGGGCTGCTCAGCCCCTGCGCTCCAGCCTGTGGGCAGCTCCCTCACAGAGCAAGTGCCAGAGACAGCTCAAGTTAGGTAGGCAGCCTCTGCAATGCAGCTAATGCTGTCTTCCCCTGAAAGCCTCTGATCGGTGAGAGCAAAAATTCATGAAACACTGCAACCCCTCAGGCTGGAGGTACTTGGTATGATGTAGTTAAACTGCTACACAGAATAGGCATGTGGCTTTTTAAAAGTAAACTATTCATCTCTAATTATCTTATGTCTTCATTATTGTTCTTCCTGTGCTTTTCTTCTGTTGAGACCATTTCTTTTTATATTTTCACAGAATTATTTTTCAGAAAGAAACACGGACCAATGTACCTAATCAGTGAACAACCCTGGTCTGGTTCCTAGCATTCTGTCAGTTTTCAATTTGATTTGTATATTTAAAATCTTACATTTGATGTGTTTGATTTAGGCAAGGAAAAAAATATTTTTTAAAATTAATAAATAAATAAAATGTGGTAGGGCACAGCTGAGCAAAAGAAAAGAGGTGATTCACTGGGCTGTTGTTTTCAAACATAATCTTCCTTGGAGAGTTGGGGTTTGTTTCAGAGCCCTGTCCAATATGTTGCTTACTTGGCAAGGGTCTTTGGCTGGAATCCTTCCACGCAGCTTTGGAAATGTGAGAAGAAACTACACTGGCTGCATAAGGTAGCTCTTCATGCTTCCCTGCCGGTCTGCCCACCAGAGATCATAGTAATAAAAGCCTTCTTCATAACCCTTCCCCAAAAATCAACCAAAAGCACCCCTGACACAGCCCCGTTCAAAAGTTTCTTCTGCAGACAGAGGTGATGAAAAGAGCCTGGCAGCCCTTCAGATGGAAGGTCCCTAGGGTCCCAGAGAGCCCACAAAATCCTACTCATGAGAAACAGTGTGAGAAGCACTGCGCACACAGACGCATGCCCATACCAGTAGTGACTGCAGACATTTCAGCCACTGGTGTTCTTGACTGAATTTCTTGTTCTCCTCCTTTAGCTTACTGCTGTTATGTTAGCACTGCAGCACTCAGGGGAGAACAGAAAAATATTGCATTTTGTGAATGTTCTGAGAGCTCTGAAATGCACTTGGAGAAGGAAGGAGGTTATCTGCCAGGGTCAGTGAGAAGCAGTCTTTTAGTGGTGTTTTTGAGGTATTAGATACCATGTGAACCTTCTCTGTGGTTTCTCCTGTAATCCTAAACTGTAGACAGCTGTATTTATGCAAATGCAAACAAATACAGTATGGTGGGCCATAAATGTTCTCCAGTTCCTAAATGTCTAAAGGTCATCACAAAATCCAGCACACCAGCAGAGACATGCAAAGAAATGTATGTCTAAAGTGTTGGGATTTCAAAAACTCAGCTCTGAACCCCTCTCTGAACGCTAACTTTTGTATTGAAACAAAATTGATTCTACATTTTTGGCTTTTGTCCATCCCTTCCACTGCAGGTATAGGTCCATAAAGCTTTTTAGATATGCAATGGAAGTAACTGCATAAGACAGAAGGATAAGCTGTAGCATCTTGTATACTGTCATCCTGTTCAGCTGACGTTTTTATTTCCTCTTAATTTTTTACGTGAACGTGTCAAAATTATTTTGGAGTAACAAAGAAGTATACAAGAGTGAAATATTCAAGAAAAATTTGTATTCCTGAAAAGCTGTTAAGTTACTTTCTTTCTGTCATGCATGACAATGTCAGCAATTATACTTAATGATAATTAGATTCAGGGACTGCTCTTTCTGTAATGACACAGGCGTATGAGACCTTATAGTTGGAATGAATGACTGCTTTTCACTGTGTGGTTTCACTAAATGATGTACAGGTTCCAGAGATTAATGTGTGATGAGATAGCTCTGGAATCATCCAAGCTTTTACTCGTATCTGTCCCAGGAAAATGCCACTCACAACATTTGCAACTTGTGGGGAAGGTAATTTTTATCAAAGTGGAAGACTTTCTTTACTGATTTGTGCATTTTCTATCTGATGTCAGGAGGTTCAATCTCTCTTTGCCTTCTGGCCCTAGTAATATTTGATTTGAATCAAAGTCTGGTATCCATGTTACAGCGGACAGGGAAAAAGTTCCAATAAGTCAAGTGTTACATGCATTGAAACTCTCCCTTACCCTTGGCTGTTACTCAGCCTCAGGCAAAGGCTCCTTGCTACCAATGATCTTTTAGGTGTCAGGTTAAAATAATGAGGCTTTAAGTAAAGTGTTTCTTTAAAGAAAGTGGTAAATAAGGCAGACATGGTATTTAGGCAAGAAGAAGTTTCTTTGTACCACTGAACTTCTATGTAGTAATGTCCTTGACCTTACAGCCATGGCCTGAGCAAGGTGAAGGTATTTGCAGGGCACCCTGAAAGGATGTTTTGCCAATGGGACCTTTCAACAGGGCAGACAGTTCTGATGATCACTTTAGGGGCAGAGTTCTTCTTACATATAATGTAGTCATGGTATTTGAAGATAACTTGCAGGCTATTTGTGAATGAATGTTTTTTAGCTTTATGGAAAGGCACTGTGAACTTGGGTTGGCCACTCTTCCTTGTGTTCTAGCATAGGTCTTCTTTTGTTGCATTTCCCATGTATTTGGTGTAAACTTTTGTTTCTATAAGTAAGGTAGCATTACTAACAAACAATATGCCAGTGTTCGTTCTAATAAGCAGTGTGTTAAAAATTACCTTAGCTGCAGATTTTGTTGATAACATTAGTGGGATTGTTTTGCTCCTAAGACACCAAACACTTTAAGTAAGTATACAGAAATTACTTTAAGTATACCAAACTGACTTTAAGTGTACAGAACATACATTTGAATTACCTTAGAAAATTGTTTAAAGTTATTTATTAATGTACATCTATTTTTTATTTCAAATAAGCCATCTTCTCATAGTACAGCATTCTACAGGTTAAACACAGCATATTTAAATCCAATATTAGAAATAAATTCCTTTAGAATTTAATTTATGTTCCATTTGAGTAAGTTTCCTTACTGTGCTTCAATACAAAGAGGAAAAAAATGTGTTGGAACACAGATTTGCTCAGAAATATGACCTGAACAAGACTGGAACAAACCCAGCAATAAATCTGGGAAAAAAAAAAAAAAAAAGGCTGAGACCACACTGGGTTACCCTTTCTGAGCCTGGAAAGTTTAGCCCTCCACAAGCAGGGTGTACATACTGGGCCCCTTCTTGCAAGATCAAGGTGCCTGTCCCCCAGGGGCTGCTCTGCAGTGTCCCACTGCTGGCCCTGGAACTTGTGGCCATGTCTGTGTCCTTCAAGGGTGGATTTGGTCCCTCCAGAAAGAATGTCCAAGTGCTGGAAGCAGCAACCTTGCTCTCTGCCTTGCTTGGGGCAGTGGGGGTCCCTTGGAGCCCCTGTTGTGCCCTGTTGGTTGATGGAAAAGAAGAAAACAAATCGTCAAACTTTCATCTTCCTAGATTTAAAATAAAGGGAAAAAAAAAAGTCTAGAAAATAGATAGTGCCCTCTCTATTGTTAGTGGATACAACTCATGTTTTGGCCTTGACTGGTAGGATTAACAGCATTTGTCAACCACAGGCTGTGTGAGCTTTTGTCTCTTCTCCATGTAGTGAAGGTCAGAAGAAAGAATGTTTTAAAAGGATTCGCAATAGATGGCAGCACATTGAGAGTGAGTTTTAGTGTGAATTCTTCTTATGGATTTCTGCCTGAAACTCCCACTGCAATGGAAATACTTTTATACTGGATTTACCTTGAGAAGATGGTGTTTCTAAACCAAAAACAAAACAACAACAACAACAAAAATTAAAAATGTCCTGCAGCCATTTAAAAAAAAAAACAAAAACAAACAACAACAAAAAAAGCAAACAAGCAACAACAATAACAACAACAACAAAAAACACCACTTATTGGCTGCTAAAATTAAATCCTCCTTTTAGTATTTAGTTGGTTGGTGGTTGTTTTTTGTTGTTGTTGTTGTTGTTTCCAGTATTTTGCTTCTGGCATTTTGCCTGAAAAGAAGCAGTTTGTCTTCAGGAAAGGACTGAGGCTCTGCATAGTCACATATTCTAATGTGCAGTCCACAGAGAAGTACATTCAGTCTTTAAGATGCAGTATGTACAGCCTCAGGTGTCACATAATGATAAGCTGAAGCCACTGACACTGTCTCAAAACACAGAAGCTCTTTAGACTACTGATTGTAGGTCCTGTACTGATTTTCAGAATTTTTGGTTTTGGCAAGCATTTTCCTAAAGCTGCACTTTTTCCTAGGGATTGTTTTAACTCATTTTGGCGTATTTAGTTCATGGCAGGTAATCATACGCCAAGAATCAATCTCTGTCTTGATTTCTTGAAGGGTTATGCAAAGCAATGGAAAGTACTATGATCAGACTAAGGAAATACAAACCTATATTCCCTCTGATAGCCAGCAAAAGAAAATAAAGCCCCTGCTGAAATCTTTGCACATCGTTTTCAGACATTTTTTAAAGAAAGTGGGTCAGCAGAATGCAGCTAAAGCCACTGCTTGGTACGTTCCTGGTGGGCCCAGCAGCTGTTATTGTGTGACCCCTCTTTGCTTTTACAACCCTACACAGACCAGCTGTGTGACTGTCAGCAAGCTGCTATCCAATTCTTCAGTGTCCATAGCTTGTCAAGCAGAGGTCTCAAAATGCCTGTAGACAATAGACATATGCAGACATAAAGTCCCTCAGCAGCAGCAGGGACTAACAACGGGCAGCACCAGGTATGAGTGCACCTGGGAGCAATGCCAGTGTGCTTCACAGCTCTCAGTTTTGCACTGATGTTTACCGAGTTAAATGTCTGTTTGCCTTCATTTAGGCAAAGTACATCTGTTTTAATTTTGTTTGTGTACAGTGTGCTGTTATGTATTTATATGCATGCAGTCATCCATGTAACTTCATAGTTTGTAAACTAACATTGGCTGCTCAGTAGGCACAGTAGTATTTTTTTGTGTGTGTGGAAATCAACTTTTGCGCACAGTTTATATGCATGCTGTTACAGTTCAGTGATAAAAGCTTCCAAAGCCTGGAATGAGATAGCTTAAACACAGTGGCATTTAAGATAATTAAGTTCCCCTAAGAAATAACGCCAGTAAATGTCATTTTAATGATTGAAAACATTGGCATTTTCATCAGTGTTATATTTCTTATCTATTTCTGCTAAATCTTGTCTTTGACAGTGTTGCCTGATAGTGTCTGTTTCCTTGTTTGGAAACAGCATTGGTTTATCTGAAACTCTTCTCTCTTTCTTTAGTCATATGTGTCTAAACACAGTTACTCTCATCTCTGCAAGCTCACAGATGCTGAATGCTGACTGCTCATAACTATCAGCAGAAGCCCCAGACTTTCTGTTCACTGATTTAGCAGGAAAAAAAATACATGCCTGCACTGAAACATAGGTATACATTGTGTAAAAGAACTGATTTTACCATGACTAGATCCCCTGTCCATGTGGGTCATAAATATTACACTGAAGTCAGTGGAGCAAACACAGCAGTTGAAAGTTTGGCCTCACTGACTCCACAGGTTGGAAATAAAGCATCCTGACCTCACAGGGTTGCTCCCTTTTGGAGCCTGTGGAGGATGCTTGAATGTGAAGTTTAGCCTTTTGTTTCCACCTTCTCCATGGCTCTAGTTTAGACAGCTATATTTTGCAGTGTTGTGCTTCCTTTACAGGTTGGATGGAAATGCGGGGTCCTCTGGGATTTGCCACCATTATTGCACTCACAATACAATGAGCCTGAATCAAAAGACCAGTCAGCTTTTTGCTCCCAAATTCCTGTTGGAAAGCTGTTTAAGCTGTTTATGTCACCATGGTTAGGGAACAGCTGTGACTTCGCATTCCTTCTTTCATCTGCTACATTCCAGGTGTTTACCTGATGTCATGAGAAACAGCAGTTGCTTCCCCACACAGCCTCCAATTTTTGCTAGACCTAAATAAGTCTATATTTAATCTCTGCTGATAGGGACCCTGTTTCCAGGACTAAGGTATTCCTGACTGGCCTGAGTTTTAACTATTCTGGGAGACTTCTGTTGAAAGACACCATTGCAAGTGTACATGTTTAAGGAAAAATAATTGAAAATGAAACAAATGCTACTGACCATCCAGCTAGACCTTATCTCTGCACACATTCCATGATACATTTAAAACATCACATCCCAGATAAATCTTTTCCTTGAAAAAATGAGAATTTTCATGTTCTCCAAAATGCTTGTTCTTCAGCTTGGAGAAGTTTCGTTATAGAATTTGGTGTTACAGCGTAGGGTAGCACAGCCATCAGCCTGTCTTGGCATCAGGCCTAACAAGAGCCGCCTTTTGCAGCACTTTGTCTGATGAAAAACAAAAAAAAAAAAAAAAAAAAGAAGTTCACACTAGGAATTCATAACTGTCTAGTGGTATACAAATGAACCTAAATCTTTCTCCTCTGCTGTTTCCAGCTGATGACTCCACATCTGTGTGCTTGCCAACATTTTACAGATGTCCAGTAACAGAAATGATTACTACCCTTGAGAGGAGTTGATATTTCACAGATCACAGTAGACCTGCCAATACTGAATGCTGTTCATCTCTAGCAGTCATGTAAAGCCATTTCTCTGTGCTGTGCAAGGAAAATAGCAGAGCTGTATGTATTAGAGGATGTGCTGTCAGGACGCTGGAGGATACACAGAGGAGAATGTGAGCTGGTGCATGTCGCAGCTCTTGGTGATGGCATCCAGGTATAGGAGCAGTGAAAGGAGGTGTAAAAAACCTGATCAGGAAGACATGGTATGGCTAAAACTGTCAGTTTGATAGTAGAGAGGAGTGGTAGACCCCCAAAGGACTGAGAAAATATAAATGAATTGTCTATTTAGCCCTGTGGGATGACAAACAAGAAAGAAAATAAAAATAATTAAAAAAAAAAAAAAGGTATCTGGAAACTGGTTTTAACATGTAGTAGTAGAAGCAAAGATGGATTGTGGACAATCTACTAGCAGATTTATGAGGGACAAGTAGAAGAATGATAATTTCCCAAAATAAAAAAAAATGTAAGCAAAAGAATGCATAGAAACTAGAGATCTTGTCATAAATAAGACAGCACAGAAGTTCAGCCTCATATTCTTGCAGTGCTATCTTTGGTGTTTGACAGAAGTCTGAGAAAAACACATGTGCCAGTTTTCTCCGAGCCTCACAGACTGAAAGAAGTAATTTTCAGCAGTAACTTTCCTTTTAATCACTTCCTCAGAGCTCTGAGATCTCTCTGCTCCACATTCACCCTTGAAAGGGAGCTAGCAGCCCCTTAAATCATTCCTGACACTTTGCTAACAGCTCTGATCCTGGGCTGTTCTTGCCTGACAAAAGACATTCCTAATATGAAATTCTTCCAGTGCAGCTCTGAGCAGATGGGAAAGCCATTTCCCCTTCCTTGCTTACAGTATTTTGTATACTGCTGCCTCAGCTGAGCAGGGACAGTCCCTTAGTGGGATGTTCACCCTGACAGGCACTGAATTGAGATCAGTATTTAAATGAGGACATAGCTGTTGTTTCCAGGTCATTGATGGAACAAAGTCCTCCTAGCTCACTGTTTTCCTTTTGGCCTTCCTGCTTCCAACCCCCGTGTCTTCCTCCAATCCCACTGCACAAGTGTTAGCAGCCTGCTCTTACATGAGCAATAGTATGTAAAGCTTGGTAGGAGAATCCCCCAGACTGTCAGCTAAGCAGCACAATCCACTGAAGACACTAGAAATTGCAACTAAAAGCCATTCAAATAGCTAGAAAGGAAAAAAAAAAGGGGGGGGGGAGGGGAAGAAAAAAATTAACACACTCTATGGGCTGTAGTGGGTTGAGGAGCAGAGGCAACATGGGGAGGAACAGGAGATGGAGGAAAAGGGAAAAGATTGGCAGCTGCGCTCAAGTGGGTCATGGGAAAGCCAGGTGATTTTCTTAGGTGCCCACTTTGAGAGAGGTGATCTAGCTGGGTTTGGTAACTATCACAAACCCCTCTGAAGCAAGATGGAGGAGCTTCTCCCTGCAGGGCCCCGAACCCATATGTCACATATCTCCCTAGCTCTCAGTTGCAGTCCCTGCCCATACAGGAGCTGTAACATGTAGCCTTTTAAGTGTACTGAGCATTACCCCAGCAGCAGTTCATATTTTGACCTCTACACGCTTCTTGGAAGGTTGCCCTGAATACTTGCAACTTTTACAGTCAGAGCCTTTTTCTTACTTCTAGCCTAAAGATATTCATAGCTAGTTTCTGGATTTTTTATTTTTTTTTTCTGTGTGTGCCAACAATCCTTTACTTAAATCACTTCCTTCCACCCTGCCGGGTGTTTTAGTTATAGACAGTGGTCAAATCCTCCTTCAAGCCTTCATTTTGCTTTGCTGAACAAGGAAAGTTTGGCATCATCTCATCACACAGCAGTCTTCCTGCTCCCCTGTTGATCCCTGGTTATCCAGAAGAGGTTTCTCCACAGCCTTCTGCCATCAGTTAAATCCTTTCCACTGTCTTCTGGAAATAAATACTTTACCTACTTCGCCCTTGGATTGTGTTCAGCTTTTTCAGAGGTATATCATATTGATGTCAAGTAGCCTATGAGCAACTCGTAGAGCTAAGTTTTACTCCTTATTTGCATTCCTTAATACTGATTTTCCAGTATCTAAGGTGCCTTTTGTTTCTTTTTTTCTCTTTTTTTTTTTCCTAAGCGATACTCTCCTTGGTACTGATATTATTCTCCTGTCCAACAAACCAAGGGTGATCTAAATTTTTTGAAATTTAGGAAATACCAAACAAGTGAAATTGCTAGAGAAAAATAATTCCTTCAGCATTCCTCAGCCTCATTTTTCTATTTTCACCACTGTCCTCTTCAAGTGAGCTGCCTTCCCATCCTCTTTGCATTTCTCCTACTGAGCCAACAGTGTACTTGGGTGGCCAAGAAGGCCAATGGCATCCTGGCTTGTATCAGGAATAGGGTAGCCAGCAGGACCAGGGAGGTGATTGTCCCCCTGTACTCTGCTCTGGTGAGGCCACACCTTGAGCACTGTGTTCAGTTTTGGGCCCCTCAGTACAAGAAGGACATCGAGGCCCTGGAGTGTGTCCAGAGATGGGCAAGAAAACTGGTGAAGGGCCTGGAACACAAGTTCTATGAGGAGTGGCTGAAGGAGCTGGGGTTCTTTAGTCTGGAGAAGAGGAGGCTCAGGGGAGACCGTATTGCTCTCTACAACTACCTGAAAGGAAGTTGTAGTGGGTTGGGGCTTGGTCTCTTCTCCTAAGTAACAAGCGATAGAACAAGAGGAATGGGCTCAAGTTGAAATCCCCTCGATTCACCATTTACTCTGTAACAATAAATACACTTTATATCTCATAACAATGGTCAGACTAAATCACCAAAGATCAGACTGTGGATTAGACTGAATGCTAATTATTCTGCAGGTAGTCTTTAGCATGAGAATAAATTCAATCCTGTCCCTAATGTATAAGCCTCTTGTACACTCTGTAAAAAAACAAAATCCTAAATTAAAATACAATATATATAAACATCATATAATGATATAATTATTAATTAATAATTAATAATTAATATAATATATAATTATATAATATTATATTATATATATTATATATATATAATATATATATATATAGCCACCTTAATTTCTTTTTCCCTTTATATAGTATTTCATTCCTCAGAGCAAGAACAGTGATAACACGTGACTTAGTGATGGTCATTGCATTTAATTTTAGAGTTTTATATGAGGCCTCAGCTCTCTTTGACAGTTACTTTGTTGGCTGTAAGCTGATCAAGGCTAGTAAGATATTTGAATTATGATGATAGTGTGTTATAAAGACCAAAACTAGCACGGGTACTTTGCTTTCATTGAAGGTAACAGAAACATTTCCACTGGTTTCATAGGATTCATTGCAGTTTGTCATGTGTGGCTGATGTTTTTTCTAGTTGTAAGTCCTAGAAGATTAATATTTCCCAGGAGCCCATAATACATATATCTGAGCAAGCTTTGCATCCTATACTCCTCTGGCATGAGCAGCTTTTCTGACTACAGAACCTGAGGCAGGCTCAGAGGCTGCAGCATGTTCTTACACAGATTTTGTCTCTGCTTATTGCAGAAAACATTCATATTATATGGGTTTATTAAGAATTATTGTCATTCTCCTACAAAAATAGCCCCAGGGTCTGCAGATTGGAAAAGGTTGCATTGGGAATACCATCTGTCCATGAATTAAAGTGAAATTACCAAGGTTTTCTTTTTAGTTCCATAGCTGTGAATACTGGAAGAATGTGTTACCTGTCACCATGTTTTTCTTCCATTCAAATATTTTTACCAGATTTTACTGAACCCTGAGAAGACTATGGCACAGTAGCTGAGGAACAGAAACTTAACTTTTGTAGGCTCTTTTTGGATGTCTCCATTATAGCAGCAGAATTTGGGATTAAATGAAGATAGATATGAAGAGAGATACATGTAGACGCTCAGAAAAATAAGGATGGAAACACAACTGATTTTTTTTTTAAAGAGTTCTAGATAAATACTATAATTATGTTTTCCATTATCAGTGGATCTCACGAAGGAGAGTATTTGTAGTCTTTTGTACTTGAGACATCAATAATATGGCAAGTTTTCTTCATTACACAGAAATAAAACATCCCACGTTGATCTGTTTCTGATCTTTCTGAAGACGGATGGGCTGATGGCAAATTCACATTTACAGTTCGGCATTTCTCCAGGTGGCATGTGATATTTCAGAATTCCAGCTGAGCAGCATTAGGCATTCAGGGAAAAACAAATGCCAAATGACTTAATAAGGCTGTCACATTTCCAAGCAGAATCTGAATTGTTCTTTTGCATTCAGAAGCCTGCACAAATCATGCAATATTTATTTCCAGAAAACACATAATTATATTCATATGCAATCTGAGAGAGCTTTCCAAAGGAGCCAGTCACCTACATAATCGAGATATCCACAGCCTAATCATCCTGACCGCCTCCTCTTTTTAGCAGATGAGAATTTCTTAGCTCCTTGTAGTTATGCTTTTTGCAGGCGTAGGTCATTTTTAAGGCTTCAATTTTTTAAGATATATGATTTCTTCACAAGCATTGTAGGTACTTTGTCATATATGGCAAAAATATTTGTTGTTAATGTCATCACCTGGAGACAAATTCAGGCTTGAAAACCTAGAATGGAAATGAACGATATGAATTCCAGCTGCTTTGGGGATCCTAAATAACTGCCCACTAAGACTGTTTTTTATATGGACAGGGTGCTGAGTGACCATGCTAGGGCTATAGTAGACTTCTTTTCCGTCTTTAAGTGTATATTTTGTTTTGCAAAAGCACGAACAGGTCAGATAATTGGCAGATCTAGTCTCTAAGGTGCACCTCAAGAGAAGAAGTTCCTGAGGTATGGGGGAGCTGCCAGAAACCACATATTGCTTTCCTTCCTTGTGTCAGAATAGAAGTGTGCCAGTGTCCTTGTGCTGCAGGGCTGGGATCAGTCTGAGCTTGCTGCACTGCATCTTCAGGGTAACATAATGGTGCCTACGAGACTGAGGTGGGCCTTTGCATTGCCCAGGGCCAGCCCTCACCTTCAGTGGATGAATAAATTCAAACACTGCTGTACATGTGGCCCTTGAGAGATGTGTGTTTAGAACTGTGTTTTGTAAAAAGTCTGCTTTTTGTAAAAGCAAACAAACAAACAGAACATTAAACATTATTGGTTTTATTAGTGTATGGCCTAGGCATTCCTTTCTTAAGCGTAAGATCAACATTAGGCTTCGGAAGTGATGCTACCACATGTAGGCCAAACTTCACCATTCGGGGAACGCAGTACAATTAACACAAAACAAGTTCAATGTGTGTGTAAAAATGGAAATTTACGTATGTAAATATAAGTCTTCATTAGCTACAATTATGTGGTAAAAAGGTTAGACTTTTTGTACACATAGTTCAGGAAGAAAGTTTCACAGATAGGCAAGAGAAATGTAATCATCTTTCATAGGTTTATTACCTTGGAATGTTACCTTCAAAACACTTTGTAAATCTTTTGATTTACTTGCCAAAACATACATATGAGAGGTGCTGTGCACTGCTGAGGTCAGTGCACCTGTGGTGCAAAGCTCAGCAGTCTGGTCCTGCCAGCACCCCACTGTTTTGAGATCCCTGTGGGTTCTAGGCAATCAGCTGGGGACACTGTCCCTCAGTGAGGCCGTACAGCTTGCAGCAGCCTGTATCCATGGCATTAGATCATTGCAGCTTTCCAAAGTGGCCAGATTCATGTTGCCTGTTGGGACTAATCCTTGGAGTGGCTAACTGTGTCAAGGAGTCGTTTCTGTCAGGGCTCATCTACCCTGGACTCTTCTGAAAGTTTAATGGTGTAGACAAATGAGTTTTAGCACCCAGGAGCATTCCTTGGCACAGCTTAATTTACTAGTTTGATTGTACTACACAGGCAGGACAAAATCACCTTATTCTTCGGAAGCAAGTAGTGGAGACTCTAATCTACCCATTTGTTACATTATTTTATGAAAAAAAACTCTCAGGCACTTATAGTTGATTTATGAAGCTTTTGAGTTTTCTTTCAGCTTAGTCTTAAAATAATTGCATCTCTAGTACCTTTTAAATATTATTCATATTTTGAAATTAATTGAATTTCCTGCTTCTTATGGATTCTTCTTGTTTATAATATAATTGTAGTTAACTCAAGTAAAAAATGTTGAAGACAGAATGAACAGAAGAAAGTGATAAAAATGCTTTTTGTCTTCAGAGCACTGTACAAACAATAAAAGCTCAGCATGCTTTGGTGGGTTGTACATTGTGCTGTAAGTGAAGATAGTCAAGCAGAGAGGCTCTGTGAATTGTGCAGAGCTGTAGAAGGAACAGGAACTGGTATGAGGAGCAGGACTGCTAGGTTTTGACATGTGTTTTGGTGGGGGAGTTGATTATTTTTATTTTTATTTTTTAGTTTTCCTGTGGTTTTAGTTGTTGTTCTTGACTTTTTTTTTTTTGGGCTGGGGGGTGGGGGGTGGTTGGAGGCAGGGTTTGCAACTCCTGTTTGTGGAGGAACAAAAATGTTTGATGTGTAAAGTTACACAATTTAACTAGCCCACTACCATTTTGTGACATTGCTCTTCATCTGATACATAGTCCTTTTGAATTTCATCACAAATGACTGAGTCTTCCCAGAACATAAATCCTTCACCATTTTGGTAAGCCACCTGACAGAGGGCAGGCACACGGTGGGTGCCCAGTAGGTGAGGAGACTGCAGTGGGAAAGCTCTACTGAGCAGGGGCTCTTGCTGCAGGAAGAGAAACAGCATCCTTGTCATCTGCACCCCAGCCATGCAGAAAGAAAAGGAAGTTTGAGCAGAGGGGCTGTGCGTTAATATATGCTAATTCTTCACTGAATTCAGATAGACTGCAAGTGGGTGGCTTCTCTACATGGATCTGAGACGAAGCCGCTGCAGTAAATCTCTTCTACCTACTCTGTTGCTGTGGCCTACTTACAGTGTAAGAGGAGAACTTTATACCACTGCAAACAGTTAGCTCCCTGCACAGAGCTCATTTGTTTGGGACTTGTGTGGGAAGGTGTGTGCTTTATCCTCTCCTGCGTATGTTAGACTGTGCAGAAATGGCTGTAAGTGATTTGCTGCAATCACACCTGGTATAAGGTTGTCACCCTTCAGGGTACCTCACTCTTCTAAAAGCAGGAACATTAAAAAACAAAACTGTTTCCAAATGTAAAAGAAAGTAGTTGTGGAGCTTACAGTTAAAAATTTAATATAATCTAATTGCTGAATTAAAAAATTCCATCTGAGCTATTTCATACCTTTGGATTTAGTAGACTAGCAAAGAGAACAAAATGATTTGGATTTATGCATCTATACTAATGCATTTCTATATACTTCTTAGTAGTACACAGATTTATAAACTGAATTAATAAATCAAATTAGTTGTGTTAATGCATATTTGTACAAAGTACAAAGGCAAATATGCTTTGTTCTGCTAAAATAATATTCTGTTAAATGAGTTTCGCTAAACTAATTGGAGTTTTATGAAAATGTTTGTAAGTCAGTGTATCAAGTAGCAGACATAATGCTGTCTTCCAATTTCCCAGAACAACCAGTAAAAGCAAGACAAATGCAAAGAATAATCTTCCTACAAGATGTCTGGGGAAGCTTTTAGAACCTGATCCCTTTTATCATTTATCAAAGGACTCCATTTTATTGTTATCCAGAAAAGAAATCTCAGACTTGCTGAAAGATATCCAGAAAATAAATCAATATTCGTTTTTCTTTTCTTTTCTTTTCTTTTCTTTTCTTTTCTTTTCTTTTCTTTTCTTTTCTTTTCTTTTCTTTTCTTTTCTTTTCTTTTCTTTTCTTTTCTTTTCTTTTCTTTTCTTTTCTTTTCTTTTCTTTTCTTTTCTTTTCTTTTCTTTTCTTTTCTTTTCTTTTCTTTTCTTTTCTTTTCTTTTCTTTTCTTTTCTTTTCTTTTCTTTTCTTTTTTTCCTGCAATGATAAAATGGTCTTCTGTTCATTTTGTTTCGGAGTTAATGTGACTAGTAAGGGAATAGTGGAAGAGGGAAAACTATGCTGTGTATATAACTTTATTTCACAATTTTACTACAGCAACCCAGTTGGTTCTTTGGAGCTAGTTTCTGACAGCATCATTGTTTTTAAATCTCTTTAAGCAAGAATTCTCAGACTCTGCCATGTGAAAACAATCCCTGCATTTTGAAAATATTTCAATGATTGTTTTCTATTTTGGAAAAAAAAACTAAAAATGATTATAGTCCTAAATAATTTGTTTATACAAGTCAAATACCAAATCAAATAAATGTACTTTTTCATAATCAGCATAAATCACATGACCCAACTCCCATAGTCCAAGCATACAGGATTTGGGTCCAGTTCTGCATTCTAACTTATTTGCTGCCTGAGTGATAAGTGGAAGCATAAAAACAGGCCACTCAGTGTTTGTATTGCTGTTTTCAAATACAGCCTGAATCAGTTGAGGCAGTGGAGTTTTACAGGGACTTCAGTCAGGATAGCACAGTTTCAATGATAGCTAGTGGTGTAGCCCCATTCCCATTTTGCACTTGTCACTCAGACATCTAAAACACAACTTGCATGTCACAACAGATGTGGAAAACAGATGTTTTAAAGATGTGGAACCTGTGGTGTAGAGGGACCACATCTTTTGCTCTAGGGTATAGAGCAGGTCACATATCTTATTCTTGTACCAGCCTGTAATTTGTGTGTAATTATGGAATGTGTGAATTGTACATCACCGGATACATGCAGAAGACTGTAACATAGGTGCTTGCTAACTGTGACATTTTAGATTTGTCTTGAACCCCCAAACTCTTATCAAAGATGCATGTGGCTTGTTTTCCAAAGCCTACACCAATGTAGAGTGTGTGACTAAGTGTACATTTCGAATGCTGAGTATTTGTCTCTCTGTACTCTGTAAGATATGTGCTCTATGATTATTTCAGACACCAAGTACATGGAGACTGGCTTTGCCCTTCTATATGTACAAAGTGATTAATAGAGAGCTCACTCACTTTCCTAGGAATAGAAAACAGGAGTATATATTTTCTTCTTTCATGAATAATCCCTCTCTGCCCTGTTAGATCATTAAAAGGTTATTTAAACTTTCTCTTAACTGCTTCAGAAACTTTATCAATTAACCACATCCCTATCAAATGATAGTGACAAATCAAACTAAATCAAACTACTATACAGTAGCTTTCATTACACAATGACACACTACTGTAAGGGCTGCAGAAAGGGCTTAATTACAAGTCTAGACAGTCTTGAAAAGGGAGAAGAAAAAAAAAACACATACTGTTTTCAGCCTTTTAAAGGTTTAGGGACTGTATTTATAGCCAAAGATGTCCAGTACTGAACTTCTACCCGCAGTTCCTTTCAGAACCCTGCAGGCTTGATTTCATAACAAGTTCAACATGCAAGTCCTAAGGAGATCCTGTGTACTAATAAAGATGGTAGAAATTTTCCCTTTGAAAACAAGAGTGAATCTGGTGCTCATGAATGTGGCAGTCATACTGTAGGCATGCTTGGCAGAAGTTCATTTGATGATAACTCCACTGGGTCATGAAGAGAAACCACAAAACCCAAAGGCTGTGAGGCTCACAGTCACTCTCACAAGTGGAAGCAAAGGTATTTTAGGACCTTCTCCTTACTTGCAGACAGAAGAGAACTTGCAGTGTTGCCAGCAGCAGCCCTGTGCCCATCAGAGAGAGTGCAAGACCCTGGGAGCATAGTATTGCAGTCAAGGGTCAGCAGGTTTCTCATCACTCCATTTAAACGAAGGATAGTGCTCGGCCCCAAACTGTACATCCTGGAGTTAAATACAACCTGAAATGTATAGAAAGCAGAAAATAGGTCATTTTTTTTTAAGCTGGAGTTAGAAGCATAGCAGGAGTGTGAAGGATAAAGCCAGAAAGGCCAGGACAGAAAATGAGATGCATCTAGCAGGAGATAAGAAGCGTAGCAAAATCAGTCATTCTCATAAGAAGAAATCCAGGTGAAGGAGACATGATGAAAGGAGAAGTGTCTTTTTTTTTTTTTTTAATTTATTATTCTTTTCATTAAAAGTTCAGCTATTACTAGATGCTTAGCACAATTAACACCAGTGACAGAGTGGTAAAATATAAGCCTAGAATAAGAAAAGGCTAGGTTAGAGATCCTTCAAATCATTTAGCCCTTTTTTAATTGGCTGCACCTGGTGAACTCCTTAGTACATTCTTTAAAGAATGAGCTTCTTGAGTCTGAAACAGATTGAACAGTTAACCATTATTTCTCCTAGAGCAGAGGCAGAGAACCATATATAGGTAGTACACATTTCAAGAGGAAGGAAGGGAGGAATTATAGGCCAGCTGGCTTGGTTCTACTTCCCAGAAAATAATCTATGGTAAATAGTAAACAAAGTAATATTAGGCACCTGAGAAATAACAAAACATGGAGATTATCAGAAAGGCAAGTTTTTTCTTAGGATCAAGTCATGCCAGATTAGTCTAATTTTTTCTCAAGCAGTGTAAGAGGCATTATTAATAGGGGCGAAACAGGGGATGTCATGCATACTCGACATGAGTAAAGCTTTTGGTACTTTCACCTGCCAGTCTCAGAGTAAATTAGGGAAATGTGGTCAAAAAGCTGTGATTTTAAGCTGGATGGAGTTTAGACTGGCTACATGTACCAAGGGAGTGCTAACAGTGTATCTAGAGATACAAGAGCAGAGGTGCAAGAAAAAATCTTCTTGGATTTGCCTCTTTCACTGCTTTTGTTGGCAGTCCTGGATGACGGAATATAAAGTACACTAATGAAAATTTTGAACAACATGAAATTGGGAAAGGCTACAAGTATGTTGGAGAGTAGGATTTGAAAAAAAATAACTTCAGTAAAATTCAGTGTCCCTTCTGTACTGCCAATGACAAAATTGTACCTGAACTCGACTAGTCACCAGTAAAAACCTAAGACTGTGATCAAAACAGAAAGGACCAGAAGGTTACACTGGATTAAAAGGCAAACAGGAGTGGGATATATTGCAGAAAAAGGCAAATACTGTTATGAATACATCCTGTAAAATTTGTCAAGCCACAACTGGAATGCATATTTACATTTTGAACACATTGATGCAAATCAATACAGCCTGGAGAAGAGCAACAAGAATGATCATGAGCCTAGAAAAGATGGTCTGTAAGAAAAGACTAAGTCTTTTAGTCTTATGAGGGAAGATTGATCTTGTGCATGCTAAGTACACGAAAGACCTTTGGAAAAAAATGGGGGTGTGGGGGGCAGAACATATGCCTTCTTCATTTATGGTATGTAAGAAACAAAGTAATGTGCTTCATCTGCTCCTGTTGCGATACAGATAAGTCACAGGTCAAGACAGCACAGCCTTGAAATGAATTGCTCAGGGAGGCTGCAGAGTCACTGGTATCAGAGACCTTTAAGTATAAATTGGACAAACAACTGTTGTAGGTGTAATTCATTCTGTCTAGGAGCATGGAGAGGAGTAGATGATTCAGACTGATTTCAGCCCTACTTTTCTACAGTTCTCTGTAATATGTACCATAAATAAAACTAAGAAAAAAGGCCAGAATTTTAAGCAGTCTTCATTCATCCTTTTGTCATAAAATCTTTAAAGTTAGATAGGAACCTTAATTATTAAAGGATTAAACAAACAGAAAACGAAACTCTCATGGAGCAATTAGCAAGAAGCTTTTGAAAAGGGAAGAAAGGAAAAAAAAAATCTTTCTTCTGTAGTCACAGTTAGAGTCACGACAATTGTTCAGTCAAGAGCTGCTGTTGTACGCCACGGGAATACAGGCCAAGGTGAAGGCTGCCTTTATTTGAACTGGTGATTCTTTTAGAAAAGTCTCTGTGTACTGTTCCCAGCTAGTGTCTTGCTGAGTCTATCCTCAAGTTTTTTCAAAGAGTAGTAAGACTATCACGCTCAATTTTGCTAGAATACATTTGTCCCTGATTACCTGAGGTGCTATACAGTGATAAAGCAGTAGCCTACTGTGTGCCTGAAGCCTATACAGTTCACCTGCCTGGCCAGCTTACATCTCTTGTCTTCAGAGCATGTGCAAGGCCCTGTGTTTAGCAAATAGTGTTTTGTCACTATGTATTTTATTTTATTTCATTTCATTTGCATTTACATTCACTTATTTAATATACACTGACACACTGTTCCAGGTCTCTGTTGTTTCTAGTTTCCATTTTATTTTTTCCTGTTCATTTTCTTTTACTAAGTGGAACAGCCATTCCTTATAAGGAATGTTCCTTAAAATCAGTACTGCCTTGCAAGTGCCTTTGCTGTTTAACAAAAAAAAAAAAAAAAAGAGAGAGAGAGAAACAGGTACAGGTACACTAGTACATGAGAAGGCATAGTTTCTCTTCCCTGTGCCATTGGCCAACTCAGCTGATCTGATGAAATAACCGTACATGGAGAAGACTTCTTCCACAAGGCTTCTTCCACAGGTCTTGTTCTGATATCCTGTGGTGGCCTCTCTTCATCTACATCTCATCAGGCCAGACCAAAGGCTGTTATTCTATCAGTAAATGTAACATTTGATACATTGATGTTACAGGACATAACCAGATTTAAATATACCCATGTAATGTTGCCATGGAAATATAACACTATGATTTAAAAATAAATTTTCTGTATCCACCTTATTTCACTAACACAAATAAGCAAAGCTGCAATCAGACGACTGCTATGCCCATATTTTCTTCTAGTGCGTTACCTACTGAAAATCAGAAAAAAGTGGAAACAGGACTTTTTTAGCTACTGAAAGAATCTCTCTTCACGTTATAATCACATTTTACATGCATGCTATGCTAAATTGTTGTACAGCACTCTGCAGTTAAATCTCTCCGTCCATCCATAGAATGCAAATGTTTTTCATGTTTCATCTGCATTTTACAGGTGGGGAAAATTATGGAACTCAGCAAAGCCTAGATCATAAAGAGAGTCAGTATCACCACTTCTGACTAGATAGATAGGCCATGATCTTCACTTTTAATCACGCTATTTAGCCGTTGAGAGACATAACATTTAAACAGTAGAGCACGGGTTAACTATTCTAGTATGAGAGTATGTAATGCCCAAAGCTATACTCTGAAGTGGGAGACAGAAACAATTGTCTTTGAACTTATGCTGCAGAGGCACTGCCTGTAAAGGAAAGTTCTATTCATTAAAATCAATATGTGAGAAATGAAGTGAAGAGAAATCAAAATAAAGCATATGTAAATTGAAATAGGTGCTATACAAAGAAAATTATGCTAATTTAACTAAATCAATTTCTAATTAGACAATAAAAAAAAACAGTAAAAACTTCTAGAAAACAGTAAATCTCAGAATACTGTTCACTTTCATAAAAGGCAATGTAATTACCAAGTAGTCTTCGATACCAGGAGCTACTGTGTTATGTGGTGAGCAGAGCTGGTGGGTGTACTCTCTTCACTTTGCCTATTGGGACTGGTGAAAATTAGCAAACAAGGCCCAGGGTCCAACCATCAACCTGACCTTGATTAGGTTTGGTCAAGGTCAGGTTGATGGTTGGACACATCTCTTCAATACCTAAAGGGATAGGGAATCTACCACCTCTCTGAGGAGCCTGACCACCCTCTCTGTGAAGAAATTCTTCCTGACATCCAATCTGAACCCCTCTTGGAACAACTTGAGACCATTTCCTCCCCTTTTATCAGTTGTCAAACAAGAAAAAAGACCGACAACCTCCTTGCTTCAACCTTCTTTCAGGTAGTTATAGGGAGGGATGAGGTCTCTCCTTAGCCTCCTTTTCTCCAGTCTAAACTACTTCAGGTCCCTCAACTGCTCCTCATAAGTCTAGTCTTCTCATCTCCTCATCATCTTTTTTGTTCTTTGCACACTAATGGAAAGGGGAAAAGTAAGGCCACTGCCTGGTCTGGAGACCTTCAGTAACAAGGCTGTTGGGAGACAGGTACATTTTAAAGAACTCCAGTGAGAAACCACTCACCTCCATATGGACAGCTGATACTGTTGTGTTGTTGAAGAATGGGCTTTCTTCATCAGTGAAAATACTGTGTTCTTGTTGTTATTGCTTCTGTTTATTCTATTTGTCCCTTTTTCCATTGGTTCACAATGTAACTGTTGACTATATAGGCTCACCTCAACAAAATTTGACAGAACGCTTGGTCTGAAAGACACAAGATGCCAACAAGATGTCTGTTAAACATACGACTTGGCAGCTTGAGGCAGCCCCAGCCATATGCAGTACATTTGCCAGTAGCTGAGAGACAACAGCAGGCTGGTGAGCCAGCATACTTGTGGGTCTTGACTAGTCTGAGCACCACATCCTGTGCCCAGATATGAAGTCAAGCAAAAGAAACTACAGAAGAGAGAGGACAAAACAGAGGGAACTGAGGTCAGGGATTGTAGCAACCATGAAAGGATCTACACTTCCACATGGAGAGGGCAGAGGAGGTGAGGGTATTACTGGGGGGAGGGAGTGGGCAGGAGATCTGGGCTGGGATGTTGGGAGATAAGGTGAGATGTGGTGGAGGGGACAGAGAGAGCCATGAATGTAGCTAGACATTGATTAGGTTATTACATCTGTTGCACTCCCACCTGCATCCTGCCCGTTTTCTTCATAAGGTGAGCTGGATAGAGGAGGTTATTTTCCTTACAGATCTTACAGATGTATAATGAAAAGGAGTTCACACTGCAAATTCAGTACAAATCTGTCAATAAATCAATAAGTCATGAAACGAAAACACAGTTAGCAGGCATAGTTGTTTACAGTTCTTGAAGTATGTGAGAAGGAGTCCTGTGAGCCTGGCTCACTTTATGACTTAACACAGGAAAAGCTGAACAGCTTTTCCACTGCTTTTTCCAAATTTCACTTTCACAAAAATGGACTTTTTAGAAGAGAAGAAAATTTTGCTGTTTTCAGCCTCAAACCATAAAATATTTTTAAGTTATAGGCATGTGTAAAAAATGACCTGCTAAAAGACTTTCTGCAAACTTGGCTGGATCATTTCTCTGCACAAATTTGGTCTAAACTATTCCATGTGAAAGAATTGGAAGTGTCTGCTTTCCACTGAGTGGTTGCAAAATATCTGTTCCTTCTCACTCCTACAACTTCAGCTAAACTGACCTGCAGTGTGTGAACACAAATCAGTTCAGAAATCTTTCTGTCCACTCCAGTAGAGCACACTCCCTGTTTCTATTACTACTGCATGTCAGACACATTAGTGGTATAAACTGTGGTAGCCTCTTTGTCGCAGTTATGTCTTCACTGGAAGATAAAGATGTATTCTTATCCAGGTTAGATGTGATTATGTGCATCTATGCAGATATGACCACAATAAACGATGTAGCAGAGTGCAATCCATCAGTTTTGTATAACTAATTAGCCATCTCATTGTATAAAACACAGGTGGGACAAGTACTTAGATTTCACTGTGAAGTAAATTAGATTATAGTCTTTGGCCTATCTCCACTAGCAACATCATGATTAATACTGATACTTTATGATTTTAGAGGAAGTCAACAAAATATATTTATTGCACTGTAAGAAACACACTCTTAAAAAGCATTCAATGTCAGTAAAATGATGCTTATGGAAAGAGCTATATATTTATACTTAATGTTACTTAATCACTGGCAACTTTGGAAACTTTTGATGCACAGTCAAAAGTACATCTCAGATGCTAACTCAAGTGAACATTGTAACTGTACTTTCCAGACAAATGTTCAACAATTTGCGATTTGCTGCCTAGTAGTGCACACACTATGTTTGTTTTTTTCAATAGGGAAAACACATCTGAGAGGTTCTACTAAAATGTAGACCAGGAAGTTTTCAAATAAGATAGATACTCTGATTTTTCCCTTAAGCATCATATTTCCAAGGTTTTAGAGATTTCTGCTGCAGAAAGAAAATAAGAAAAGAAAGAAAATCAAGAAATACAGAATTTGTTTCACTAGTTTATCATTGTTATACCTTTTTTCATTGTTATCCCTAGCAATGTAGAAAGTGCCCATATATATGCCAGAAGTGCTTCCTTCTGTTATGGCAAGGCAAGGACAACATCTATACAGGAATTTAGTGAAGAGTGAGTTCACATGTACTGTACAAGCTTCACCAAGACAGGTGGAAATCTGTGCACCTACAACTGTGTGGTATTAAAACCTTCTAGAAGTCTTGGTCAAGAGACCATAAGTATTTTATAGTTGACAGAGTGCACGTGCTACATTTTTTCTTTTCAAAGTTTTCTATTTAATAGTTTAATAGTTATATGACTATTTTTTGATTATCTCTTAGAATGTTGTAATATGCAGAAGCTGCCTTTCTCTGAGGCAGACTTCTGTATCTCAGCATCGATTAGATTACTTCCTAGAAGTTACCACTGTATTAAAAGGTCAGCAACATTTTCTGAGAAGCTTTTCTTCTCATACGGACGTGATGCCATCTTTGCCTTCCCAATTTTCATTTTCCTATCCAGATCTCAATACGTATCTAAGGATTCTGTGCTGAGCAAATTTGCAGAAAAAAGCTGATGAAAGTTAGTTAACTGACTGTGTCTCATAGGTAGCAGCCAATGAACTGCTGCTATAGATTATTAGGAAGTTGTTAACTCGTACTTGACAGTAATCTTATGCTGAGGTAAATGTTTTGACATTTTCTTTTTGCAGTACCTGCATGCAAATGGGATTGTGCACCGTGACTTGAAGCCAGAAAATCTACTCTATGCAACACCAGCACCAGATGCACCACTGAAAATTGGTAAGCACCATTAAATAGTTGCTTCCCTAATTCCTTTGTACCAGTAGTATGTGCTAACTCTATATGCTTCTCACCACTACTTTATTGTAATCTAATGCTAATGCTCAGATGAACAGCATATTTCTTCTTCAGCAGCGTTGTTGTGAATGGTGTTTTAAAAACAAACACAAAGCTAGCCTCTTGTCCTGGGAAATTTACAGCTAAAACCATGCAGAAAGTGGCAGATGATAAAGAGTGTGGGAGGAACAAGATGGATCATGAGATTAGCGTACGGTTGTGTACATCACTTCTCTGTCCCTATTTTGTTAAACTAGTATTTTAAAGGAAAAGATTCATGGAGGGGTGAGAAGATAGAGGTGAGGTCAGGCTCTCCTGAGCGGGGATGTATTATGCCAATGCCCTCAGGAGCAGCAGCCACTTGCCTAGGGCCTGACCTCCAAAGCTAGGTATGCCCAGCTCTTGTTGGAGCAAAGAGGAGCTCTGAAGAAGCCTGCTGGTGTGGTGTGGTGTGGTGTTGTGTTGTACTATGCTGTGCTGTACTGTTTCGTGTTGTGTTCTTCTCTGCTCTGCTGTGTTCAGCCATGGGCAGCTCCTGGGCTAGGTCATACAGAGCAGTGAAGTACTCCCTGGTGGAAAGTGGGCTGTGGCAGTTCAGATGTGTTAAGCTGGAAAAGGACTGATATGTACATGCTAAAAGAAAAACAACAAAAGCCCTGAGCCTCCTGCTCTCTTCTTCTGAAAGAAACAGAGCTCTGCCATGCACCCAGCAGGTGATACTCCAAGTGTGCAGTGCTCCTGAACTGCAATCAGTTTAGAAATACCGCCTCGTGCTGCCTTGCCAGGGAGCATGTGAGCATGCAAGGAGTGAAAGTGTTGCCATGTTCATCGTGCCTTTCTTCATCATGGGTTTCAAGGATCCAGATTTCCAAGAACTATTTGCAAGCACTTTCGTACACATTTCTATGAAAGTCTTGCATCTCATGATGATAGTATCCTGATTTACATTCTGTCCTCATTCTTATCTTTCCTGGAAAAGCTCTAATAATATGATAGTTTAATGCAGCCTTGGTGTGATGGCCAGAGTGGTGTGAGGGCTTCTGTAGCATTCACCCAAAGAAGAGGAGCACTACTAGAGATGTCCTCACCTCCATTCTCAGCTCACCTTCCCTCTTCTTCCCCAGATGCCAGGCTGTGCCCAACATTGCTACCATACCAGTGAGTGGCAAATTAGATAAAATTGAAGTGAGACAAAGGTACAGCTTTTTGAAATGCATTTCTGTATCACTGATTGTACGCCCTCAGGCATCTCATTGCATTGGCTGTATGCAATCTTCGGGATAAACAAGTTAAATTTGGGTCAGTCAGGAGCCAAGAAAACCCATTTGTACAGACAAATTTTACTTCCAGATTGCACTCTGGGTAGATTCCTTAAATTGACCCTCATCTCTGGAAATGACAGTACTGTTCATTTAACTACATATACAATGTGAGAAAAGTGATTTTACAAGGGAATGAAAATGTTAACATTTGTAAAAAAAAAATCTTAACAGCTGATTTTGGACTTTCCAAGATTGTGGAAGATCAGGTGACCATGAAGACAGTTTGTGGAACTCCAGGGTACTGTGGTACGTTGCTTTGTTATTTACATGATGCTGGATTTAATGTGAGGATGTTACATTTTTTCTTTCCAGCCTGCCTTCAAAGGAGAGGTATTCATATTGTCCAGCTTAATCAAATCCACTAAGCGTAATAAAAACATGTTTTGGTGCAAGTCCATTATTTGCATGGGAATAAGTCCAACCATCATAAAAATACTGAAATTACTGAAATAATACTGGAGAGGCATCAGCAGAAATTTGGGGTATGGAAGGCTTAATGGAAAACTCTAAAAATGTATAGACAATTACAAATATTTGAATATTAATTATGGTGAATTTATCTTAAAATAATACTTTTTTTAACACAAAGGAAATCAAAATTATTTTTTATAGCATGCTCGTAATTTAACCCCCTGAATCCAAAGCATTTAAGTGAACACATGGTTTTAAATGCACGCTTTACTTAGAGTATTCTGGTCCATGCTGGATTGGGACTGATATAACAGAGGACTACAGGTGTAGTATCAGTGCTAAAAGGAGCCTTGCAGACTGTCCAGCAGCTTTCAGCAGTGCATCCTGTGCACCCTGCTGGGCTCCCAGTTCAGCATCCTTATGCACAGCTGCACTTGTGGTGGAGAAGAGAGCAGAAGCTTGCCTGGACTCTTGGGGCCAACACATGCAGCAGAATTGGATCCTGCACTGCCAGAACATGCAAAAGAAGGAGGCCCCATGTAAAAGAGGATTGCAGCTGCCTCTGCAGTCTGCTCACCCTTCACTGCAAGGCACTTCTGCGTGCGGAAAGAAGCTGATGGCCAAGGAAGTTGGTGATCTTGTTTACCCCAGGGCAAGCTTGCTAGGCTTGCCATGGTGGATGCTCACCCCCAGAAGCCAACGTAATCTTGTGCAGAAATATATTTCTGCTGTTCTTTATGCACTTTTGGCCCTGAACAGGCTCATACAAGAGGTTGCAACTTCCTAACAGTGTGCTGGGCTTTAAGCATCTCAGGTAGTATTGGACCGAGCTGAGCCAAGCCACGTGGAAACTAGAGATTTGACATTTGCCTTTTTAACTGTAGAAGGAAAGAGAACATGGGAGAAGACCATAAGATTATTGAGCTTGTAGCCCAGCTGATAGTGCAGTTCAGGTGACATGTCCATTAGCTTGTATGTCTTTCTCTGTCAAGCACACACAGGTGCCAAGAATGATTTGGAGTAGCACTGGGTTCCTATCTGCTTCATAACACTGTACTTTGAATATTAACTATTAATGGTCTTGTCTTCTCTCATGGCTGTTATACTACAAATGCCATAAAATTATAGATAACATTTAGTCCTTTTTATGCCTATCTTTATATACTATTAAAAAATTATGATAAGGCTTTTTCACACATAAGAGCCCTCAGAGTAGTGATGGTTTGGTGTGAGGGTTGAGGCTGAAAGGCTGTGTTGAGGAGTGGTGAAAGGTGCTTCGTGCCTGCAGACATGGACCTGCAATCGCTGCTTCATGACCTGAGTTAACCGACCCTGCAGAATTCCTGGTGTTTGGAAGATAGTAATAAAGCATTGCTTTCCACAAATGGAGGAAACCCAGGTGTGATACTGTTGAAATGCCAAATTAAACTATGAATAATTGGTAGCCACAGGCTGCCAACTTCCACATCCTGCCCACCCTACTATCAACAGCTTCTCCAGGAAGGACACAGCAAGGAAAACATACTGTTGGAGTGTGGATACTTTGGCATCAAGACTTCACAGTCCATAGTCCCTGCAACAAGCAAGGGGATGCAGAAGACTGAAAGAAAGATGATGGTCACAAAGAACTTGTTGAGAACTTAACTTGTCTTTTGAATGAACTTAACAGGAAGGGCATAGGTGATTGCTTGCAGTAGCACAGGAAAACAAGCCAACACAGGGCTGTGATTCATCATCAGTCTGTTACAGCCAACATCTAAACTAACAACAATACATCATTGCAATCCATTTGCATCACTGCAATCCATTTGCCAAAAGCAAACTTTTGGAAGTTTGGAAAAAATCATACAGCTGCGTAATCACAGTCTAGACATCAAGGCAGACCTGGATGGGTGGGTGGGTGGATGGATGGATGGATGGATGGATGGATGGATGGATGGGGGGGGGGGGGTGCTGTTGGTCTCTTTGTGGCCATTTTACAGTGGAAAGAGGAGGAAAGCAAAAAAAAAGGGCTGAAAGCTTCTTCTGCCCTTATCCGAAGCAAGAAGACATCCCAAAAATGTTGTTTGCTTTAGAGGAAATATATCAGCCATCAAAAAGAAAAACTGTCCTGTCGAGTTCATAGCACAACATCTGGCATTAGCAAATATGACAGAGGGAACACTGAGTGACACCTCTTTTCTTGGACCATCTGCATGTCTTTCTCTAAGGTCATTGTCTGCCTTGCCTCTAAGCTGTTCTGTTAGCTACAGGTTGCTCTGAGTTCAGACCAGTTGGGATCTGGTATCCCTCCTCAAAAACTCACCTGCTCACCACCTGACCTGAAAAAAGAATGAAGAGGCAGGGAAAGTCCGTGCTCAGACTGCCAAGCATTTGGCCAGCTCCAAGGTGTGAAAGTACTATATGGCAAAACTTGGCTACTAATATCCTTTGCCTCCCATATTAATGACTTGTAAAAATGCTTCGTATGTTCCTAGTATGATAGATCTTTCAGGTAGGTTGAAGAAGTCTGAGCCAGCTGCCTGGAGGCCCTTAGGGAGTCATGTGTGCTCCGACTAATGTCTTGCTCTGTGGAACCTCATTCCACAGGGATGTTGCAGCACACAGATATAATGTTTGCTGTCAATAAGACCTGCAGATGCTTGGAAGGATGGCTCAGCAGTATCATTTTGATTATTTTTTCCAACACTAGTTGGCTATGTCTTTTCTGTGGCCAAAAGGTAAGGGAGGGAAGAGTCTTGGTTCCCCCAGCGTCGAGTGCTGGCAATTACACTTCCTATGTGGATCTCCTCTGACATTCACATCCTGCCACCACAGGCATATAGCCCATGGAGGTGGGCCCAGGTCAGAGACCTCTCTGGAGGCTGCTTAGAGCTGAGAGCCTGGGGGCACGAGGTGCTCAGGGTGGGCAGATCACAGTTTGAGTGTGCAGAAGTGCACATTTTGGTCACACATGGCAGCAGCAGCAGCTACTGTCTGCAGGGTGAGCCAGGCTGCTCAGCTTTCCTCAAGGTGTGACTGTCAAGCTACTCAGACAAAGGTTGACTCAACCATTTTAGAGCTAGAGTCCACCAAAACCATTCCTTTCCACCTTCTCTGCCCTGCAGGAGGAGTAGTTGCCTGAACTGGTCTTGTCTTTCCTCAGGGAGCTAAGAAGCTTGGAGCTACGAAAAGACCCATTTCTGAGGCAGTAATACCTGCAGTCCCTCAGCTGCAGACAGAGGGATGCAGTCCTCAATTTCCTTGTAATGCAGTCGAGTTTACAAACCAAATTAAAGCGTGGGACTACAGTTAAGAAAAATAAAAATGAAGGACTGGGGAAGGAAGGGGCAGGCTGTGGCAGGAATAAAGGAAAATCGGATGTGGTCAGAATGGTGGTTTCAAATAAAGTATGTCTACAATGTTACACATCAGCATTAGATATATTCATACAATTAAAATACCAAAAATAAAGCCCCAATAAACTACCAAGTAAACCAAATACCAAAATAAGAATACCATCTCCTTTGCCACATTGGACTTCCAGTGCTGGTGTGGCTATCCCTTTTACTTGTGCAAATCTAACCTAAAAAGCCATCTGACACCAAAGTTCCCCTGTCACATTGCACTTTATTCTGTCCACACTTGGACATCTCTTCTGTTGCTTTACACTCAGTGGAGGGTATTACTTGACTAATTAAGGGCTCAAAGAAGCCCTTAACCTAACTGTTTCAAAGATTCCTGTGAGCGTGCACACAGTTTATGTCAACTTTTTTAACTGTTATTTCTGCATTCAAGTTTCATCTTACTGACAAGACTTTTATCATCTGCAGCACCAGAGATACTACGAGGATGTGCCTATGGCCCTGAAGTGGACATGTGGTCTCTGGGGATTATCACCTACATTCTGTAAGTGCAGGCAGTGCCATGGGGTGATATGCAGCTGGTTCCTTTGGTTTAAAATACAGCAACTGCATTTTTTTATGGCATTATATATGGGATGTGCTGTCAGAAAACAAACAGATGCTGAACTTGAGTTGTGATGTTCCTAATGTTGTTTAAGGAAGTCAAAAGCTAAAGGAGCATGGCAAAATACACAGGTGATGTATTTGATGAATATAATACTTCATCATGAATAGCAGCAAGGTCTGTGCAGAGTCATGCTGTTAATGTGAATGAACTGCAGTGAATGAACAGAATGAACGGATGCTGAAAGCAAAGGAAAAAAAATACAAATGTCAGTAAGTGTTGTACATTTTTTCCTCTTTCACAGAAACTATGAAATGTACCATTATTCTAAGTAACTTCTCAACTACAGACTGGGCAAAGAGAAGCTAAGGTGCATGCAGTAGTTTTGCAGTGCCTCTAAATATTGCCAAAGACACGTTCCTCTGTGTTAGCCACATACGCTGCAGCAGCTTTTGGATGCAGCCTCACAGCTGCAGTCTCAGGCTCAGCCCCATCATAACCAGGAGGCAGGGGACAGTCCTGGACCTTGTCTTCAGATCAGTCTGATTGGTTAAATGATTAATGATGAAAAAGATGTGTTCCACCTCTTACAAAATACCCAGAGATTCATCTGACAAAGGGCTGTGAGCAATGCAGGTCATACATAAAGAGATGAAATTTCAACTGCAGACCGAAATTTTCAGAGTTGTGTCTAAAGATAAGCACTTATGGCTGCATTTTAATATGGCTAGTCTTAATTCAGTTGGCAAGCATTGCAATTATTTTATTGCATAAATGGAATCTTTCAAAGGAAGATTTCTGAGAAGTGAAAATTGTGTCCATTTTATTGACACTTCTCTTTATGGCAGAATAAATAACTTCATTTATTCCCTTGCCAACACAGATGCTAAACTGGCTTGTATATGATACTTGTGGAATGCCTTCTGTAGAAAGAAAAATAATTTTGCAGATATACATTAAAAATACAGAAGGTTTTCTATATTTAGACCCATTTCTTTTTCTCCTTGTAGAATTCACTAACTGTCCAGCAAGTACAGTGCATAATACAAATATTTTGTTTCTGTCTTTTGGAAAGACACAATTATATTTTTTTAGGATTTATAGTAAAAGTACTTGTAATGGTATATAAGCGCTCTAATGGAAGCACTAGAAAACATCTTCCGTACATCAGCTTCAAACAATTCATGGCTCTCTTTTTGTGTCCCTTTAAATAATTGGATTCAGTATTCCTATAATACACCAGAAAATACATGCATATAATAATGATGAATTTTGGAGGCCGTGCTTTCCATTCTTGTCATGGTTTTATTGCAGTTGTGTTATCTGCTCCTTTAAAAATGTGAATCTTTGCTTCAATGCATGGTTCAAGTCTGTAGAAGATCACACCTCAAATATTGCCTGCTCTTACACCCAGTGGCCTGATGATAGTGCCAGCTTGGGTACCATCCCACTTACACTTTTATTTCAGCCCATATAGTTCTTTTGTGTAAAAGTCCAAGGCTGAGTTTGGTGGGAGGGTGGACATATGTGCAGGCAATCATTTCTCATCAGTTCTAGTGGCCCACACAAGAGAAATGGAGAGATTTGAGGTTTGCCACAGGGCTGTCACTGAGATGGGAGAGGTGCCTTTTGTTGTCCCTTTACAAGGATATATGAATTAAGGCATAGGCTTTCCTAGCTATTGAGCAATTGATGAATAGCTTTTCTGCTTGAAGTTGAGAGCCTTCTTCAAGCAGAACTTGCTTTCAAGTGTAGTCAAGCACCAACTGAGAACATATAGCAAATTCCTATTTTAATATATGGAATGGTATTTGCTGTGTGCAACCTTTCTAAATCTTACAGTTGTTCAGGACATGCTCCCAGGCCAAGTTAAACCTCTGCACTGGTGTAAACAAGCATGTAAGCTCCTGCTGTGTTTCCTCTTCCTGGTCTTCTCATCCTGCACTACTGAAATCCCATTTGACCTACAGGAAGAAGCCAGACTAAAAAAAAAAAAAAAAAGGTACCAGTCTGTTGTACCTGACCATCTCTTCCATTTAGCCAGTGAATGCAAAGCTTTGCAGGTCGACTTTTCTAATAGGTTAGAAGCTGAGACCAGATCAGCAGGCACATGAACAGTAACTAATTCATTAATCCTGCAGCCTAAAGGACAATGTTGCATGTCCCACCCTCATATTTTAGCAGATGGGATGCAGATGTGTACAATACAAAAATGTCTTGTTGATTATGCCTCCCCTCCCAACAGAACAGATGTAGGAGTTAACTACCACGCTACAGAAGACGTGCATATAAAACTCCATCTTCTCACTAATAGAAACCTGACTTACCAGGTGACTAAAAAACTTTGACACATACTTGACAGAAAAAATTATTCCTGCTGCTAACTGTCATAATTCCAGGGAAGCCACACTTATAGTTTTAATAGCGCAGAGGATCAGTCCTTTTGTATTCTCGCAACAGGTTAGAAATACTACCGTGCATTCAAGATGCAGTTAGCAGTCAACAAATATGTAGGTTTCACCTGTAGTCAAAACTGCATGAATTTCATTAAAGGTATTTTTTACAAATGGATTTAAAAGGGCACAAAACACTGTCTGGTAATGTGTAATTGATTTTGAACCTGTTTACATTGACTTTATTTTGTTGGTAAATGATTTAAAATGAATCAGCATAATGCTATTTTAAATGAGAGCAACCCTGTTGGGTTTTACTGTAGTTTAATTTATCTAATTTGAAAACACACCTATAGTTTTACGGATCTAATGGGACATATAGTGAAAAATCTGTCTGCTGAAATGGAAGTTTTTGGAGTGTGAAAGTGTATCTACAGAAATTGTTAACTGTTAAGACAACAGTAGCTAATAGTAGTGAGTAATGATGAAAATATTTTTAGGTGTAAATAGAGAATCACTTAGAAGTCATCCAGCACAGTGAGAGCAAGCTTTAAGCATGGTCTCACTACATGTAATCAGTTACCTGGTAACCAGAGGCTAATTTTGGCTGAAGCAGTTGTGGCCTAAGGACTCTGCTCAGCAGAGGTGCTCCCTGGGGAAAGATGACCTGGAACAAGCTCAGAAATGGTGCCGAGAGGCAAACCAGAGGGAAGGAGCAGGGTAACCATGACCAGCTCCTACCTACCAAAGTACAGTATTTGTAGGCTGGATCCTTGTATTATGATCCATCTCTGCCAGACTTGGAGATGAATAACGCACCTGGAATGTGCTCACAGGGCAGGATTTTTCCTCTGCAATGGTGCAGTGATGCAGCTGTTCAGGCTGCACATCACTCTCTAAAAAACATTTGTTGCTTGAACATCTGTCTCCTTTTTCAGGAATGTAAGCACACTGACTGGCTTTAAAAATAATAATAATAAATAAATAAAAAGAAGTCAAAATGCAAGGTTACATTTACTAGATTTGTTGTCATCTTGTTATTTTCAGTTTGCTATCATCCTCTTGTTGCTTGTTGCATTTTCTGGAGACAGAGTAGAAGCTAGGCTAGTAGAAGATACAGCTTTTTTGTAGCTCAGATAACTTACTGCTTGAATAAGAAATTCACTTTAAAACATCTGATTATGTGTGCAAACGTGATGAAAGTGCAATGAAGTGCAAAAATGACATTATATAAGTAGAATCACTTCTATTAGTTTGCCTTTCCCAGGGTCAGCAATGTGGATCTGTCAGGATATGTATTATTCTATATATTCATAAATACATTCATTAGTGAGGTTACAAAACTTCCTGATAATACTTAGGTTACCCAGGTAAAGATGAAAGCTGATGATGAAAAGCTGCTAAAGGATGTTGTGTTACCGAGTGCCTAGGTGATACGATGGAAGAACGTACAGTGATGAACATAATCAAAAAAAAGTGCTGACTTGACATAGAAAAGCTTCTAACTTCACAGGAAAATGAAGGCTAACTCTGTTTTCTCAGGGAGCACACAGAGGGATTCTGATAATTGCTCTTTGAACGTCTTAACTCTCTGCTTGTAAACAATCCAAACAACGGGTCTAAGGTCAGGAGTTGTTAGGAAAGAAAGAGAGATTAAAATCAAAAGAGTTCCTCAAAAGTTTTCTAATATGCAAGTCCACAGTGTGCCCCTGCTGAGTAGCATTTGCACCCACTTCAAAAACACTCAGAGCTGGTGAATATCCACAGAAGAGGGCAGGAAAGAGCAAAGGCTTCAGGTTGAGCAATGACTAATTGTCATGATCAGCTGTTTGCAGTTTTCCTCCAGAACAATCACAGGGGTCGCTGAATGAAAGCTCCAGAAGCAGACTGCCACCAAGGCGTGCAGCTGGCCCTAGTGCACCCGTCTGCAAGATGTTGTGGGTGCTGCAACTTTGCAGCGGTTCAAAAAGTGACGGGAAAAGCTCAGGAGGTGAAAGAACCAAGGAAGTCTATTTGGTACAAAGACATCAGTTTCAGTTAAAGAAGTCCGTGAGCCTTGAATCACAGTTTTTCTGCTCCTCCGTAGTTGTCTGATTTTAGCTAGTCAGAGGCTGAAATACTTAATGAATGGTCTGACGTTGTATGGCTGCCCTTGCATTACGTTCCTATATTAATAGTTCCAATTACAGGTATGTGACAATGGAAAATAATCACTTTGATCAGCCTTGACCAGTATTTGTGAGTTATTACAACCACACTTTGGTTTGCTCTGTCATAGAAATTGTGTGCAAAGTTCATGTGCACATCCAGGTCTGTTTTCCGAAGCGGAGTTCAGATCATGACATACCAGGGACCAAGGCCAAGTAATGCATGATGAACTTCTCTCTCTTTTATCCTTGCAGACTCTGTGGCTTTGAACCATTTTATGATGAAAGGGGAGATCAGTACATGTTTAAGAGAATCCTGAACTGTGAATATGACTTTGTGTCCCCCTGGTGGGATGATGTGTCTCTGAATGCCAAGGATTTAGTAAGTAAAACAGAAACGAGAGTGCAATACCTTTGCTAATATATATTTTATTAGTATCACTCCCAATGATAAAGAGAGTGCATTTTGGGGCGGGGTGAGGGGAAGAACAAGTGGTTAATTAATTGCTTATGTGGCTCCTTGCTTTTCTTCTGATCTTTGGTTAATTACAGCGCTGTAAAATATCCCTTGGTAGCCCAGTGCTATAATTTTACAAGGTACTGAGCACTCAAAACAGTGGATATTGCAGTCCATCTGTGAACAAAGCCACAGATTGTTGGTGATGAAAACTGCATTCATCTATGCCTGGCTTTTACTCTTGCTCTTGAGACGTTTCATTGTTCTGTTTTTGCAGGGCATCCACCTTCAGGGGAATGTAGAAACAGACCCTATATCTTGTGCAGTTTTCAAGTCAGAACTTCAGAAGAGGAATATAAAAAAATGATAAAAAGTGATGTGGCATTCCGTGTCCCCTCCCCCCCCCTCCCCCCCCCTTTTTGCTGGCAGCATTCTTCTGTCTATTTAAACACTTTCTCAGTAGATGAGGAGATGTTACTGTTAAGTATGGTTCATTAGTGAAACATAAGGGCTGACATGCTACCTGTGCAGTATTTGTTTATCCAGTAAAATACTGGATGAAGTAAATTGGATCCAGGGGTATGTCTGTAGTGCTGTGTTTCCCGCTCTTGTGTTTGGTGAGTTGCAGTTCTCCTGATCACAACAGCAGAAACAGTGGCATAGGTAGCATTAGTTTCAGAGTGGACTAAGAGAGAAATACTTATACAGTACTTTCCAGTTCATGTTTATACAAGGTTATGCAGTGACTGAATGACACACTTGATTTTTGATGTGACTGCATGGTACAATTCTGCACATGAAATAAGATTAACAGTCTTGTGTATTTTATCTTTGTGATGCAGGTTAAAAAGTTAATTGTTTTAGACCCCAAGAAACGCCTCACAACTCTACAGGCTTTGCAGCACCCATGGGTCACAGGAAAGGCAGCAAATTTTGCACATATGGACAATGCACAAAAGAAACTTCAAGAATTCAATGCCCGGCGTAAACTTAAGGCAAGTCTCTGGACATAGTTTCTGTTTTGGCTATGAAAGTGTGCAGTAAAATCAATAGCTTACAGAGGCCTTGCAGACTTTCCAGAACAATGTCCTTGTGGTGGTATGGAAGCTTTTTATTTAAGATAACTGATGTAGGTGGAAAACTTGAAGATGATTTCATCAATGTCTGCAAACAGACAAATAAAATATGACGTTGACTGAAACCTCTGCACAGACAAAACTGCTGAGAATGTACACAGATTTCCCAAAATCTCTCCCTCCCTTCCTACATACGTGCATGCATACATACATACATGCATGTATATACATCCTGTTTAGTGCTGTTTGCTTCACCCTTGGAGTGCTGACCAGAAAGAACAAAATTCCGAGTACTTTCTTAGCAAGATATACATCCATAAATCTGGAAAGTATTTAGCCTACTGCAGAAGCTTTTGATATGTAAGCTACCTATGGTAGAAATATATAGATATAATATAGAAATATAAATATATAGAGATAATATAGAAATACTTATCAATATGAAACAGGAAGTTAAGCGATCCCGCTGTATGGTCTAAAGCCAGCATTTTCAACACCTTGGGCTGTGATTAGGAGGCCCAAAATATGCATTAGCAAGTACCTCCGAGAACAACTGTGGAATTATTTATCTGGAAATTAAGTGTTGTAAGGCAAGACTGCAGGCAGGACCTGCAGTGAGCATTCCGTTAGATTTTGTGTCACCAAATTGCTGTTTTACAATCTAATCTATTTATCTGCCTTGGTAGGATGCAGGGAAAAAAGTAAGGTGTAAATTGCGGGTGGCTGGGCACCTAACTGATATAATGTCAGGAAACTTCCTTTTTCCCTAGTCCCTTCTTCAGTTGTTCAAGATTTGTGTCTGCTTAGAAGGCTAATTCAGCACAGCAATCATTCCCAAGAGTTACAGTGAAACTGCCTTTGTAGCCCTGGGGAACAAGAGTTAAAAGCATCGTCTGTGAACTTTACAATCTCATGCAAACCCAAATTCACAAAGAAATTACCCTTAATTTTGTTTTTGATCTTTTTTTTTTTTTTTCAGTGTTATTAGGGAACTGTGACAGAGAATCTCTACAGGGCAAAGAAAAAAGTTTTGTCATTTATGAAGTTCTTGGACATGGTAGATATAATTCAGTGATGCTTTGCCCCTGCAGAACCAGCTAAGTGTGTCTATTAACATTGCTCCCTTCCAAAAGATTTCCGTAGCCTTACAACAGGATTGCTGTGCATTCATTGAAGAAGCCGTATAATGTTGTTACACCAAAATGATTTAAGAGCACTGAGCAAAGTCATAAAATTTATTATTTCTGAATGAGCTGTTATATTCCCTGCCCAGGAGGTCACAAAGAACCATGCGCCTTTTTTGCATGTTTTGGTATTGATTCTCTCTATATTCTTACACCTTAGCTCTTCTAAATCTGACTGAGCCTATGCAGATATCTGCATGATGTTACCATGAACAGCAAGCACCATAATGTTCCTCAGCAACTTGATGCTAAGGCTATAATGCTGGCAGACTGTGTCCTTTAAGGAATGCTTGTTTGATCCTCTCTTTCTCAGGCTGCAGTAAAAGCTGTTGTGGCATCGACTCGCCTTGGCAGCGCCAGCAGTCACAGCACTCATGACAGCAACAAGCCCAGTCATAACCCATCTCCTGTCCACGACGGCAAACCTGAAGAGAAACCCACTCAGGAAGCAGAAGCAGCTCCAGAAGAAATGTCTTAGGTCAATGCGCTTCCTTGTTTCAGCTGGGATCTGTCATTTCATACACCAGCTAACTTGTCATTCAGCAAGAGAGATTCGTAAGCTTGGCCTCTCTGGTTCTGCTTTGGGGTGCCAAACGCCCTGGCTGGTGATTCTACCTTCAATGCATGTGACTGCTTATGAAAATAGTAAACTGTTCCATAAGGCATGTCATGGAAACAGTGTTGTTTGCAGTAATACAGGCAGGTGAAAACATGGGAATGAATAACTACCTACCATAATGCGTATACTCCATATACATCTATACAGTGTTTCTAGATGGCTTTTGAAACAAATATTATTTAATTCAGTTTTATGGAAGTAGGTGTCTTCTGTATGTCATGACTTCCTTTGAACTGCTTCCTTCCAGATTCATAGTCCTGCAGTAGACAAAATGGAAGGAAATACCAAACAAATAGCTTTTAAAAATAATGTATGTATGAAATAATGCTTTTTACCTGTAAAGTTAAGATGAAAAAAAAAGTGTTTGGGGATTTATATGCAAGAAACATTCCACTACTTCTGGGAAGAAATTGAAATGTTAGTTCCACTGGGCATGAAAATGTACATTCCTCAAGCTTGTTTTGAGAATGCCTTACTCTGACTTTTCCTGTTTATATACAGCATTTTAATGACAACCAAAATTACTCAGACTTCTGCTATCTCATTCTCTAGTAAACTGTTAGCCAAACGAAATGACAGAAGAATAGGGGATTAGAGTAAATGCAAATTTTTTGAATGCAATTGTATTTACTCATGTATTTCTAAACTGTGCAGCTAGAAAACGTTTTTATAGGGCCTAAGGGAATAATCTGCAATTACACAGGTTTTAAATGCTTGAAGGAAGCTATTCCACAACATGATGATTTTGCTCTGGGGAAACACTCTTATACAAGGTCTGGGAGACAGTAGTGTAGTCTGGCTGCTTCCTAGGTAGTTTAACCTCATGAGTAACCCGTCTCACTCATCAGCACAGTTAGTTCAGATTTTCCCGACAAAGGGCCCCTCCCACAAAATGATCCACCAGCACAGATCTTGCATCCACCTAGAGCTCCTATGTCTGAAGTTACAAGCCATGTGCATGGATCAGCTTGTGAAATTAGGATCAGGCTCTTCAGCTGTCTTGGTCTTTTATTTGAATGTGATTGATAGGAACTGAGAAACTATCAAGAATCAGTATGTATGACTGTTTACACTTCTTTGTTATCATTTTGATAGCATGGGGATTTCATAATGTTATTGATGTATTACAGAAATTACAAAAAGAATCTGATATACAACAATGTCGTTTGTGTTTGTTAAACTTTTTAATGATGATAGTTACCTAAAACCCTTACATGCTCAACATTCCTCTTTTGCTTTGTTTTTATTTTAAGTTAGGCCTTGCTCAACTTGCTTTCAAAAATATATTGGCTACCAAAATAGTCACTGATAAAATATTCAAATATTCAGTAGCTACATTTCCTGATGAAATTAAAATAAAAGGTACAAGGATGTTACTCACATGGTAGGTTTTCTAAATAAAATGTAATTTAGCTTAACACAAGAAGGAAGAGATAAGATACTGTCTTTACAGGTATGGATGCATGCTAATGGATGTACTGTACTTGATATTTTTTCCCATTTCCATTTCTTAAAGTGCTTTGAAATTGTACAAAAAGATTTGCTAATTGAGTGAGGTTGAAATTTAAAGTACCTGCATCCAGCCTTTCCCTAGGTGATGGCACACTTTGAGGCGGTACAGGGCCATCAGCTGGAGAGGCTGGTGAGGGCCAGGCAGCTGTTAAAGCCATGCTGAGGACTCTGCCTGATTTTATTGTTCTCACTGTGAGCAGGGCAACAAGACACGTTTGCAGATTTTCCCTTGGAAAAAAAATTCTGTAGGAATAACCACTTTGGAGAAGGTGATGGGTTCATCCATCTGCCTCACTTTTTACTGTCTTTCTTATCTGCTGCAAAGGGACTGCAGGACTGCAGGACTGCATTTCTCAGCCACAGGTCTCCTCCCTCACTTACAGCCTTGGAGGCATGCAAGTTGGGTCAGTGAGGGGGGGTTAGATTTTTTTAATGTTTCATCCTTCAGTGGGGATAGTTGCTTCTGATCTACAAAAGTCATTGCACACCTATCAGTGCTTGAGCAGAAATATCTTCATCTGAAACATGGTGTGTCTGAGATGAAAAGTAATATAGTCCTAGCTGAGTCTTAAATGTATGTGCTGCTAAATTATACCATGGTGTATCATAACTATGAACCAGCTCCATGCAACTAGAGACCGCTCTGTGAAAGCATGATCTTGGCGGCAGCTCAGTCTTGCACATGAAGGCCCTGGGGCTTAAAATGGTTTTGCTTAATTTGCTTTCATTATGTTCACTTTGAAACAATCTGGTGGATGTCTGTGCTGAAGGAACTACCAATATGTGACTCAGGAAAATAGCATGCCTGGTATGACAATACTGTGCAGAAGGAACAGCAGCACCAGGGTGTATGCACTTAACTGAAGAAGGAAATGTTATGTGCATTGGTTTTGTCTGGAAAATCACACCCCATAATTCAGACTTGGGAGTGCAATGCCAGTGCTGTGCGATATTGTGGATAAAAAATACAAACACACCCTAAAGCTATTGGAGGCAGGCCAGTTCCACATCAGCAGTTATAAACAAGGTAAAAAATTAATAATGTTCTTTTCTGTTGAAACACTAAGCTTCAAATTTTTTAAGTGTTCAGTGTATCAGCAGAGTTCCTCAGGTACAAAAGGGAGAACCTTGCCATCTTCCTGAAATATCTGAACTTAGAAAAACTTTTCCTCTAGATGGAGATTGTGGTATTAGACAATTGAAAGCTAAAATTTGAGAGTTAGACTGAGGAGCTGACAGCTGTTAAACTGACAGTGATTTCCTGCCTTTGCACAAGAAGAGGGTTTTTTACAAGCTCAGAAAGATTCATTCTGAAACGGTAACAGATTTCCTATCCTTTTGAATACTTTGTGATTTTGCTGATGACACGGTAAATTGCACTGCATCAGCCCAGTGCTGGCTTGTTAACTGGAGTTTGTATTTGGCATTGTGCAAGTGTTCTGTAAAGCTGCAGGCACACCATAATCAAACTTTTGAATGCAAAAGACCATAAGAGCAGAAGTTTGATCCAACATGCCCTTCAGAAGATGGGCAGTAACAGTTCAGTTCCTGTGAGTGAGCTGGCTGTCGGGCATGTGAAGTTGAGTGACTGAGCATCCCCTTTGCGAGGACCCGTGTCTTGGTGAATAAAGCAAAGTGCTGTGAAAAGCCATGTGTTGCTAGAGTGGGATGAATATGGCAACCAAAATGTTTTGGGAAGGGTCTTAGGCTAGCAGGAGCAGGCAGTCACAGGCTGGTGGGGGCTGTGGCTCAGCATTTGTTGAGTAAGGATCTGTCTCCTGCCGCTCCTGCTGTCAGTGAGGCATGGATGTGTCTGGAAGTCACAGGGAAGTGAGGACACCTCCACGGTTATCACAGAATCACAGAACCATTTCCAGGTTGGAAAAGACCTCTAAGATCACCTAGTCCAACCTAGCACTGACAAGTCTGCCACTAAACCAAGTTTCTAAATTCTTACATCTACATGTTTCTTGAAGACCTCCAGGGATGTTCCCTGGGCAGCCTGTTCCAATGCTGCACAACTCTTTTAGTAAAGACATTTCTCCAGCAGGGAGAGGGAAGAAGGTGTTAAAAGCTGTCAGTGTCCAACTTAGCGGATGGATAGCAGTATTTGCTAAGCAGCAAGTACAGGAGGACTCTAGAAAATACATACATTTCCAAAAAAATAGTGGCAACTGCCCCTCAGCTCCTACGCACATCCTGGGGCATGCTGTTGGCAGAGTCCTGCCGTGCAGCCCTCTGTTCTTTCAAGAGAATCATGTGGAAATATGGGTGGAGGACTCGCAGCAGATCCTTGCACGGTGCCCTGTGTATCGCCTGCTTCCAGAGGGATGGACACTCACAAATCTCGGCAGTGCTCTGGCTCCTGGCTTGTGCAAACATTATGTATATTTCTTGGCAAATAATTCAGTTTTGTGTGGCTGACTCCACTTGTTGCTGCTCAGGTTACTGGACTGCAGCTTATGTAGGTATGGCATTTAAATAATAAACATACCTTTTGTATACGGGAGCAATGTAGGGATGCTGCTGACCAAGCAGGATGCACAGCTGAACCTAGAGCACAGTGACAGTGATACAAGAAAGTCCTGAAGATACCAAAGGTAATCAAGAGACAGCCCAGAACATCCTTAAAGCTACTTTACAAAACAATAATAGCTCAAAGAATGTCCTTTCCTCCCCTTTAGAGTCATTCTAGTTAGATCATACAACCACAGTGGTGAAAGATAATTCTGCTGTTGTATAAAGAATATTTGTTTCCCAGCTAAGCCCCTACACAATACTGCATTATTGAACAAAAGTCATTAGCCATGTTGGAAAATAAGAACTGTGATAAGAATCTAAGAAGAGAAAAATAGGAATAAAATAAACACCTGGTCTAGTTATCTCTGGAATGTAAGGATATTGGTTCCAGAACATGTATAAATTTCTACTTACAAGACTGTACATTCTCCACATAAGCAAAATTTTGTTTTATGCCTGGGAGTTAAAACTTCTGGCCAGAGTAATTCAATGAATATCAATGGAGGGTCATTACAAAAACAGAGTGTAACCTTTGCAACATGAATCCTCTAACATAAGGATGTAACAGTGTACGTGTATACGATTAAAAATCCTGCAAAACAACAACAATGAAAACCTGCTTTGCATGATCTTCATCCCCTCCAGAGTGGAACAGAGAACAAAAACACAGTCATTGTGGGAACGCATTCAGATCTTGTTGGGATAGGCATAGCACATAAGCAGGAACAGAATGAAATAGTCACAGTGGCCCAATTCTGAATTTATCAATAAAATTAAATTTATAGGTTTATATATATAAATATATACATATGTGTACTCACAACTGTGTAAAGTTGTTGAAAGAGGCAGAGACTGCCGAAGAGTCTTTGAGACCCATGTCTGCATTAGCAGCTGCAGTAACTTTCTAAGTCATCTGCCATCTGTCAGCATTGCTCAGCTGGAACTGAAACCATAGTGTTTCACATTCCTATATACATGGATCATACCTGGATGAAATTCAGTGTAATGGACATCAATGTATGAAACATTAATAAATACAGTGGAACAGAGTTTTCCCCAACTCTGGCCCCTTTCTACCAAAACACAGCTGGGAAAAGAGTGCTTCAGTGTCCTCATCCCCTCACAAGCCAAGGACACGGGGGGAAGTGGGGTGACAACACCAGCACAGCATTTTGTGGTGGGTGAGAGCTGCCCTGAACGGCACCAGAAGCCCCTGCCCAGCTGTGCTCCATCCACAGCATGTCTGAGCAGGAATGAGAATCTAACCCTTAACTTGTTCACCACGAAGACATTTATTGTCCAAAGGGCGTTAAGCACCATGTGTTTGCTCCTATTAAATAGCAGAGAGGTCCTCCTGTAATGAAAAGCAGCCACTGCTTTTTTCTGCCTGCCTGAGATGCAGCACTGCAGAGTGTTATATGCCGATACGTAGAGAGCAAAGCTTAAAAGAAAAGGCTCTTTTGTGTTTTTCCACTAGAAACCCTGGTTTCAAGAAGTGGTGACATGCATTCAGGGCCAGATATCTTGTTGTTTTTCTTCCCCTCTAAGCTCCATCCTCTTTCCTGGCCACAGACCCCGCGGGACTCCCGGGAAGTGCTGCCAGCTGCCAGCCAGTGGGCAAGGAGCATCTGACACTTGGCAAGTTTCAGACACGCTGTCCTGACAAACCTGCCATGGCCCTTGGGTCTGTCAGATGGTTTTGCTCTTCCTCTTTCAGTTGATTGTACTCCAAAAAGTCTGGGTCCACTGCTGAAGTACGAACGTATTCCCATATGAGCTGCCCTTGGTGTGATCAGTTGTTGCCAGTCAGTACCCAGGTGGGGTGCAGGTGGTGTCTCCTTTTCCTCCCCATTTCCTAGAGTCACACTGTTTTCTGGCGCCTTCTGTTTCCTTGCTCAGAAGCGTATACCTGGCTGACAGAAACAGCACAAAGCTGTGCAACAGATGCCAGAGCCTGCAAAGAATTCAGCAACTTGTGTTAATTTCTAAACAGAAGACAAAGGCGCCTGGTTTGCCTCAGATGGTTTGGGGCTGCCAGCTGGTAACATTGAGGGAGCGAGGGGCTAAGAGCAATGTGACATGAGAACAACAGCAGGCCAGGTGTTGCTCCTGAGCACCAGGAACCTGCTTCATCAACTGCATCTTCCTCCTTCCATGGAGAAGATGTGGCTTCAGCCATCCCAAAGAAACACATACTCAGGAACTCTGAAAGATATCACTTGTGCTATGAGCAATGTTCTTCTTAATATCATGTAATTAATATCAGTTGATATACATATAATGGTATCCTACTTTGACACTTAAGAGTGCTGGCAGCATTGACACTTAAGAGTGCTGGCAGAAGAAACAGCAAAGTCCGTTCATAACACTCAGTCCTCGTTGTCTATAAATAATACAACACTTTAGAATCAATCACTGCACCTACATAAGTACACATGGGGAAAGTCAATCAAACAGAGAGAAAAAAATGTAATTTCTATCCCTATTTTGGGAGGATCTAAGATGGCTCTCCTAAGTGGAATTAGTGTGTTTTAGACTTCAGGCAGTTATTCTGGTAGCTCAAAAGGTGAGGCAAGCCTTTGGGTATGGTTTATAGCTGTAAATGGCATGTGATCTCTCCCAGAGACAATATGCTCCAGTAGCCACTGAGTCATATTTATTCATCCACAGAACCATGCATAGAGCTCTGCTTTATCATAACAGCCCTTGGTATCATCTGCCATGTCCTTTAGAGCTACTACTTCCAGGAAAAAAAAAAAAAAACTTTTTTGTTACTCATCTAAGAAATTTAAAATAGCACCAAGTCAACAGTGGTTAACCAAAGTCACTTTGACATTGCTGCCCCATGAGAGCTTGTTTTCTGACCCCTTCCAAAGCAATAGTCTTGTGCTGCGTTGAGGCAATGTCGTTTTAATCCTGCCCAAGGTTGTCTCTCTGCAAACCAGACAAACTAGAGGAGCTGTAGACTTTGCAAATGTCCAGTGAGCAAATTACCAGTTTAAGCCATACCTAACTAAACAAACAGGGTGTATGAAGGGTAAAAATTCATGGTTGTTGAAGAGACGCATATCTGAAACATTGCTGTGAAAGTCCATCTTACACTTCTACTTGATGTTAACCAAAACGACTCAGCCAATTTATATCAGTTGGCCTAGTCACAGCAATAAAGGCACCCATGTGATAATATCTTTACAGATTAATGCATGTTTACAGACAATAACCACAAAACCCTCCAAATACTAGTTCCAAGAAGCTGTATTGCACTATGAGAAATTGTAAGCACCATACCTATAGAAACCCAAGGGAAAAAGAAAAAAGAAAAGAAAACCAAGGCATAATTTTGTCACCTACAAATGCTAACTCTCCATAAACAAGCACAACTACCCCCACAAATCCCTAAGTACCGCCAATCAATGATTTCCCACAATAGAAACACCGGAGGATTTTGCTACCAAGTGCACCAAAGAGAGTGAAACTAAGCAAAATGGACAGTGTGCATATTTAGAAAAAAAAAAAAATATATCTCTGGAGGATTTGCTAAACCCTGCAGCAGCAGTGTCCTCTCTAGGAAACACCTATCTGGGGAACAACAGGGACCCATAAAACCCATTGGACCTGCGGATTCCCAAGCAGTTGCTGTCACCAACCTACTGCCCTCACTGCAGCAGTGGCACCTTGTTTGCTGTGCCCAAATTTTACTGCCTTGGCTGCAGGGAAAGAGTAACTGAGTACTATGAGAGCTTTTACTAAGATTAATGGCAAACAAGAGCTAGCTACTGTGAGCAAATCCCAGCTGTGGCTTGGTGCTACTATGCACAACAGGAACTGCTTTTTTATTCACACTACGTGCTCACGGGAAGCCATGCTAGTGCTCCTGATTAAACACCAGAAATTTCATTTAATGTTTCATAGGGGACTTTTTTTTTCTTTTTTTTTTTTTTAGAATAAACAGTGTTAAGAGACCTTTGCTTGTGGGAAAATGAACTCTGAAGTGATTAGGTGCTCATCTTATGAAAGACGGGGATAGGAGGGGATGAACCCTAGATCCTAAAACTAATATTAATAGGATGGTCTTTAAGAATAGCTAGGATGGCTGATCCAGCGGTGGGTGTAGAGACTGGGAGAAGAGGGGAAGGGTCAGCATGTTTTTCTCACCTGGGGGAAGCAATTTGTTAGTCCTAAGGCGCTGTGCTATGACGTCCTCTTGCAAGCCTGGGAGGCACCGAGCAGAGTCTGGCTGGCTGCTCCAGCCCCTTGCTAAGGAGCTCGGAGTTTTTCACCTGAGGTGGTGCAGTATGTGAAAGGCTAGTGTCTGGCTTGGTCTTGGTTTGGAGGCTCCTGGTGGCTCTTGGCTTTGAGGCTGGATGAGGACCAGACCAAAAGAAGGAAGCTTTGTGCTTCCCCTAATTCAAGATGAGCATAAGCTGCACAGGTAGGGCATGTGCTGATGCTTCTAAGGCAAACAGACAAATGGTGCTATGGACTTGTAACACGAACTATGTTTGTTATAAGCCTGTTACAGAAGCTCATTGCCTCAGAGCAATGGCGGCTGGACTCCTAACAGTAATAATGAAGTGTAAGAAAACCTGTACTGTCGACACTGCTTGTACTAGCAAAGATGTTAGTGACTAAATAGAAATTCATGGACTGCTTGTTTAATTGTGCACATTTATTTCAGACTAAACCTGTTTGTGTAGTAACTTTTCTGATACTCTGTAAATGAACCAGAGAGGAATTGGAACCAGAAAAAGTCAGCTTTGTTGTTTTAGTGTGTTTTACTGGGGACCAATGTACCTGCTTGTGTGCTTGTATGGAAATGCTGATAAGCCGTGAGAATATGATTTTATGGTGGAAAGTCTGTTTTTAATAAGTGGCTTGCATGACTGATCTGACACTAAATAAAATAGTTAATCTAGAAATGCTTACATCTGTTATTTGCTGACAGCTAATGTTCAGCGTAGAATAAGGGACGGTAGTCATCAGTATAGTGAGATGAAATTATGTGTCTCATCAGTTCCTAGCACAGTTGTAAATTAATTCCAACTTGGCATAACATTTCAACTTCTCATCCCTCAAAAGCTTAGCAGTTGGATTTAAAAAAAAATAAGATTAAATCTGTTACAAGTGGTGTAACACAGAACAAGAGGGCTGGAAGGACCTTTGTTAGGTCTATCCCTGTGCCCCAGGGAGGGTTGTGTGAGGTAGAAGCTCATTTTATCTGTTCTTAAAGACCTCCAGCAATGAAGCACTGCAACCTCCTTGAGCAATCTCCCTAACTGTTTTGCTACTCTTGTGACCACAAAGTGTTCTATAAAGTTCTGAGTCATTTTGTTGCAGTTAGCAGCTTGACTATCATGGAAACCTGTTTTCTGCAACCATTTATTATGAATCCAAAGGCTACTAAAATTTTGGATTGCATCTAAATAACAAAGGACTAATGCTTGCAACTGCTCAGATGCACTCCCTTGGAGTGCTGTCCAGTGAGCATGACAGCTTGAATTAGTAACACCAATGTGCTAGCCTTAATGCTGTGTGATTGAAACCCGAATTAAAGGCAGTGCTCAGACAGTAATCTTGAGCCACTCAGGGAATCTTATTCAGGATGGTATTTTGTTGTCCTGCACTCTGAGCTCATAACATGCCTAGGAGCTGGATCTGTGTTGCAAAGCAGGTGAGCAGACCCAAGCAGAGAGCTCAGGAAATGCTTTCTGTGAGGCATGAGAGCACAGCCAAATCAGCCTTGGCCAGCCTTAGCAAGATGTTTCTGACAACTGAGGAGTTGATCCTCTAATAGCTTCACAGATGCCGCCTGTAACAAAACAAAACAACAACAAAAAAAATTTTCAAGGATCCTTACGTAGTCATGTTGGCTTGACTCACCAAAAGAGAAATTCACTTTAGAAAAGACGTTTCTGGATAATGTGCTGATTTGGGGGCACTTTAAGCCAGATGCCCAAGCAAGGGTATTGTGACACCTCTTCCTGTGGGGATCAACTGTGAAACATGCGCAAGCATCTCCTGTCATGTTCTGTCATCATTTGCGCCTGTTTTCTCCCTGCTAGAGGCACAGTTCCTGGGAAGATGGACTCCACAGTTATCAGTCCACACCTGTACTCTGAGTCACCAGCACACCTCAGTGAGGACTGGAAAAGGCGGAATGCATCACAAAGCTTAACTTCTGGACTAGGACTTCAGATGTCCCTACAGAGCATTTCATCTTTAGCATGCATTTTATTAACTGCTCACATCTTCACGTCTCCCATCAGAAAATGGGTTTAGATTGGGATTAAACATCACAATTTTTTTTAATAATTCTAATTGGGGTACTTAAGCATTTTCCAACAATCTGAAGTAGCTTCTGTACCTATCTCTACTTTGTACTTATCACCAACTTTGCAATATGGTGAGACGTTAGACTCCCCACAAGGGTGTGCTGTATCTTAGAGGCACAGTTCCTCTTCTGTGCAAGAGAAGAGGGCTGCAACTCTGCTCTGAAGTCAAATGCTACAGAGCTCTCCTGCCTTCCTATAGGCTTAAAAAGAGACAAAAGCAAAGAGGTATTTTCTTCCTTTGCTTGTTTAATAAATACATGTCAAAACAAATGTTCTAGAATGTAACCCTAATACACATTTTTTGCAAGATGCTATGTACCCATGTGTTTAGGATGAACTTAATTTTGATGGTTAAGAAACCATTTCTTAAACACATTAGAAGACAAGTAATATTAAGAGAAAACTAACAAAGTTCTTCCACAGCAATCATGGGGTCATTAAAAATATGTATATAACAGTTATGAGAAAATCCTGTCTGTATCTTTTTCAAGATACTTTAATTTAGCAGAAATCTGAGTCTGAGTTGTTCTGGGAAGCTGAAATCTTCCTAGGCTACATCAAGATTTTAAATAAAGATACTGCGGTTTGTTCTTAAGTATATGGAGACTGACAGTATTAGATCACCATGCAGTTGAAGATGCTAGATAATCAGACATAACTCCCCCCAAACTAGCCAAATACTACATCCAACTGCACAAATATCGAAAAAGATGCATCATGAGTCTGTTGGAGTTCATGTTTTAATTTATTCTGCAATTGCATTCAAAATATAAACACAAATCTCTTAAGCACTGAACACAGTCCGTTAAAACCACTGTTAAGACAGATTGATTTTGACTTTCTGAACATAGGCACAACTTGACTGGTTTCAATAGAACCATGGCTCTTTTTTCAGCAATGAACATTGTAGGTTTATTAATCACCAGTTCACACCGTCAAATAGTTCTGGTTATTTATGATTACTGAAGGAATTACACACTGTCATCACATTTTGGTCTATTAAAAGCATTATAAATTAATCAAATGTGAGATCAAGGCTTGTGCTGTTCCCAGAGTATCTGTTTGAGGTACTGTTCCACCTCCTAGCAGGCTGTGGTAGAGTACAAAACAAGCAGCACAATTACACACAAGGTTCAATGATGAAGGTTTTCAATGACAAACAAAAGCTAAACATGAAAATCATCTTGTCATTAGCCATCCTTCCCATCCACACAGGACCTATTTAAAGTGCCAAACTTTAAATAAACTTTTATATTGCCTAAACCCCTGAAAAGAATATTTATTTTTCCCCCCAGTTACTAGTCATATAAAAATAATTTTGATGCATTTATATATATACATGCTATTTCTCCAGCAGAAACTGGTATCTTGGGCACCTCATTCAGAAGCTACTTTCAGATGACACTGTCCTGTTCTAGTTTAGCTGAAACGCTAAACTGAAGTAATGAATGTAGCCTGTGAACCTTCCCAACAAAAATATTGGCTAACCTCACAGACGTGCACAAACTCTGCTGTTGTGAAGAAGACAGCAATCTACACAAAATAATTTACTTTGTCTCAAACTACCTCCTAACAAGCCAAGTAACATGTTCCCGCACTTTTGTCCCCTCAGTTCTCTTCCTATTTGTACCACCTTGCTCCATCTAGACCATCCATTACCTTTGGAGGAAAGCAATGCAGTGACGGGGAAAGAAGTTCTGATCTGATCAGTACTTGATTTTGTGGCTTTCTTCATTCTGAATGTACTCCGGATAAAGAACCGCTCTGCTGCATGATATAACACTCCTCTCAATCCCTAGCTATATAAAAAGCAATGAAGTTTTGATTTTAAACAAATACAATACCATATGAAATTGGACACCTTTCTTAGAGTTCAGAATAATCAGTGTAGGACTACCACCTATGCATTGCTTCAGCAGCGTAATCAGCATACTTTGTCAATTGTTGTGCTCCTAAACTAGAAAATCTTTTACAAGAATGGGAATCCCCAAAATAAATCCTTAAGGTTTGCTAGCACCTTCCATGATTTTTCCTTACATGAAAACTGAAGAATTGTTTTATGCTGACATAAAAACATCTAGTGCCCGTCTTTGCCTCTGTAATCTCTATTCTGTTACTAACTTTAATGTTCAGACTCATCAGCAGAAGCAATAGACTACTTGTGTTAAAACATATGAAGCCAGCTTAATCATTGCTAAAAGAACAAATTATAATGTACCACAATGCAAAATAGAAGGCCTGCTTTGCTTTCAGATATTTGCCCTTAGTCATAAAATCTTTCCACCCCTAGGACTGTTACTGAAAACTACTCTGTCAATAAAAAGGAAACCTGCATGGAGAAAATGTATATAAAAAACACTTTCATACTTAAAATGTCATTGATTTTCTTCTGTTTAAACACAAGCCTTCTTTCTTTGGCTGCTCTGTGCTTCATCAGCCTATCTTCACTGAAAGTGTAAAAAGCCATTTCACTTAACACAAATAAGGCTTGATACTCTCGAGATGCTAGAGCCCTTATAATGGGTATTTACAACAAGGACCTTGTGATCTTTTCTGCAGTGTCCATTGCTCTGCAAACATCCTCTCGTAAGAGTCTTGAGCTCCTTTTGACCTGCTTCTCTAACACTGAAGTGGCCCTGTGAAGGTTTAATCTGTGCTCTTTATGGAGCAATGGAGTATTTTGCTCTATATACATCTGTATCAAAACCCTTCAAATCAGCCCAGAAGCATTAAAAAAAGAAGACATCAATAAGCAGAGATTAGCGACTATCCATGTAGTCTATGCAAGGCTTCCTCTATTATCATAGAATCATTTAAGTTGGAGAAGACCCTTAAGATTATTAAGCCCAACCATCCACCTAACACCACCAAGTCCACCGCTAAACCATGTCCTTTAGTGCCAGGTCCACACATTTCCTAAATACCTCCAGGGAGTGTGACTCCACCACTTCCCTCCTGGGCAGCCTGTTCCAATCCCTAACCACCTTTTCCATGAAGTTGTTCTTCTTAACGTCCAATCCAAACCTCCCCTGGGACAACTTGAGGCCGTTGCTTTGTGTCCTTGGATTGTATGTATACAACTGATCCCACAATATTATGGCTCTAAGGTACTTTCCCAAACTACTGTGCAGCTGCACTTGCACTGGTAAAGCACAGTGATAATTACAATCACCTGAGCAAATGGTTCATACTAACATTAAATTGTCAATGTAACGTTTTAAAGAGAATGGGGGTTCCTAGCAGCACAGAGAGTAGGCTTTTGAAAGCCCCTTCTGTATAGCCATCAGCATCACTGTGTGACTAAATATCCTTAAAAATTTGATCCTCCACTATCCAGTGGCTCTGAGCAACTCTACAGCTTGTGCTTTGACCTTCAGTTCCTCGTGTTTTAAGATGCTCATTTCGTTTATTGCAAAAATCAACAGAAAGCTTTAGTGCAGTGCAGCCTGTACTCTTGTGGTTAAACCAATGCCTATGTCTGAAGCAAGTTAGTGGTACTGTCTGTACTTCTAGTAACTCCAGGTTTTTCAGTTTAGGAAGACAAAAATTAAGCTAGAGAACACAATTACATGCAAATTCAAGTAAAAAATCATTTAGGAGTGCAGAGTATTACAGAGGATCCACTGGATGTTTGCTATTTTGACAATTATTTGCATGATTAAAAGCCCACTATAAACTATGGAAAGACACCTGATGACTTAAATGAGCTTTGGATCAGCTGTAAGGACATTTCTTTATCTATGCACTGAGACTGTTACTTACAACAGTTATCAAGCTACAGTTACAATATCAAAGAAATGCCAATAATGAATACTTATTTTGCTAACATGAGCAAATAACTTTCTTATGAACAGTACTGTTTAAAAATTTAGCTATGGACCACCTCAATAGTAAATCAAAGCAAATTTCTAAAACAGAAATTAAAGATGCACCTGTACAAACTACATAAACCAAAAATTTAAAGTAAATATAAATATATATATATGTTACAAAATTACATCTCCAGTGAGATGCTGCCTGTACAGCAACCTGCACCCACAAAATCCTGAGTACTCTACTCTTAATACTGTTGGTGAGAGCAGAGTTTGTAATGCATTTTTCAAGCCCACACTTTTTTGTTTAGATTCAGACTACTCCTCACACAGTTGCAGTGTGCTGAGCAGGAAACAAAATCTTGTGCTGTGAATTAGGAATGTATGCTAAGTATCACATCAAACTTGTCTGGATCCTTCTACATAAAGGTTCAGGAACCATTCAGGAACAATGTAACCTCTGAACTCACTACCTAACCTATGCTAAGCTAAACAACGTAATTTGATTGCAAGAAACACGTGGGCTTCTGAGTCACTTTTTGCCTATGTTTTCAGTGCCTTTTTGAGGTCAGAGTAGAAATTGGCCAGAGTACTAGCCATGGCAGTATCTACTGCAGATTGTGGCAGCATCCCTCGCAGTTCGGTCTGAATGTAACCCGTCAAAAGACTGTGGCTAGGATAGTCTTTAAGAGGAACGCAGAACCAACCGCAAGGGTGATTGAATCCACGGACAAAATCAGGTCTCACTTCTCCATAGTCAAGGCTAATACCTGTCAAGGAAAACAAACAAGAAAAGGAAAATGAATTTCAGAGATAAAAAGTAAAAGTTTCTACCTGGGGAATTTAGTAGTAGTGACAGGCACACTTTAAGCTTTTGGATACTTACATACCTGAAAGCTGCCTGCTCGTCATCCACACTCCTTCACAAACAAGCAGAGCGTAACAAGCAGAAACTGACAGTAAAGACGTTCCTCCCATTTACTAGGAAGCTTTTTACTTTGCTCAGTTTGCTGTATAAGCTGAGACAAACCACACTATTTGTCTCTACCACTCCTGTTCTACAGTTGGCGTAAGTGAATTCTGTCACACATGAATGGCTAATGGGCAAAGCAGTAACTTGTATACTTCTTTAAATCTGTAAAATCTCTAAAATCCCTCTGAAATACTCATTGGAGACCATTTTATATCATTTTTGAATGTTTACTACAGAACTGTACTTAATTTGAATCAAATCTTAAGCCCAGCAGGTGGTGCAAAATAAGAATTGAGCAAAGGTAAGTGGTGCCTTACCACATGTTAGAAGACCATCTTCATAGCTTGTGGTGTAAGAGAAATCAACAAACTCCCTTGGTGCTATGATATTCCAGAGCTGGCCAGCAGTGGTGTAACGCATCACACAGCAGTTCTTGTTGAGTGACAGAATGAGGAGAATAACAAAACAAAAGTATCTTAGTATAATGAATACAGGGATATTTAAGCTGGTAAGCAGCTAGCCTTTTCCAAAAGGTGGCACTATCTTTCAAGTACAGGCTGTCCAGAAAAACTTCAATGAGATCTGAATGGAGGTGTCATTTTTGGTCTAAAGGTTGGAAGTCCTTAAGAACTTGTAGTCTGCAACTGAGCACTGCAGAGGCTGAGGGTATCTGGCTCCTTTAAACCATCCTGATTAAAACAATAGAACTGTAAGTCATGTCTGGGAACTGAAGGCCACGTGCCTTTTACATGCCCTTCCCACTACCTACAAAGTCTGAAAAGATCATGAATAAATTGCAAGAGGCTAATCTCAGTACTAAGATCCTCTGCCAAGGACTTTTAATCCACCAAGTGAACAAAAAAGAATGCAAACAAGTCTTCCAAAAAGCCTTTCTTATGAGACACTTAAGTTTGTGTAAATACTAAGGAGCAATTAGCAAAAACACATTATCATATAAATCCTCTTTTGCTCTGGCTTTTCAGGAGAATGCATCCATGTTTAAGCCAGATGCCTACATCATACTGGACGTCCCCAGTAACCAAAACAAGGCTAACAACTTCTGCATAATCAATTTCAAAAGTACCTCTCTTTATCAAGTCTTGCCTTCCAGTATGAATTATTTTGGCTCTCAGCACAAAGCCCTGCCACACAGCTAAGACAATGTTTTAGGAAGAGGTTGTAGTTTCTGTAGAAGTACAAGTGGATTATTAATACCCACAACTTTATTTGTTGTGGAATAGATGAAAGTGAGGGGTATGTAAAGCCTCTAGTGTGTAGAACATTACACTGTAACTCTTCTACATGTTAATTGTACCACAGCTCCCACATCTCAGTTGCAACCTTTTAGGTTTTACTCCTCTATTTTTTTCATTCGTGAAAAGTTGAACATCAAGCTTTAGAAGAGGGCTGTGCAGCCAGAAAGCATCTTCTGAAGTTACCCCCAGCATGTACTCATACTGGCCATGCAAATAAACACGCACTCAAGAAAACACGTGTAAAAATATCAGTACTTATTGGAACTACTGCTTTTCTGTGACGTTAGATTCATGTATGTGCCTACACACATTTCCTTTAAAAATCTATATGCAAGTCTTCACCTCTTCAAACGTTTCCATGATGTCCATCGTGGTCATTAAGCTGTCCCAGTCCAGTCTATAAGGTCCAGGGCGAATATGATCCACAATTCTGTTAGTAACATCTTCCACCACTCCTTGAGCTTTGTAGCTAGAGAAACATAAGTTTACATTTAAAAGTCAGAAATTCTTATTCAGTATTCCATTAGTTTGCAACAGTACACTGACTATAACACCTTGGTATCTGGAATTATAGTCAGTGGATAATTGTATCAGAAAGACAGTACAGAAGAAGATCCCTGTGTGTATCTATTCTTTTATGCAATAGGGATCGTTCTGGGAAGCTTTGTCCTTATGCTGCAATCTGTATTTCTTAAATTGCAAACACCTTCCTCAGATAAAAATCATCATGTTTATTTCTCTAACAACTTGTTATTTTGCTGCTCTTGCAGGGGGAGCAAAGGAGTCCACCAGGGATGAGTAAAACTAAAAGCAAATAGAAAAGAGAGCAGGTATACAACGAGAAAAACAGTCACAGTCCTCATCAAGTAGAAGTAACAGTAGTAGAACCAAGCTAACAAGAAACTACATTACGCTTTGGTGGCCTATTAGAGTACCAAATAATTTGGTGTAAGACTTTACAGAACATTCATTATGTTAAGTAGATACCAGAAATTTTGATTACTTGAATTACTGGGTCTCGTTCTCCTAAGGAAGGAAAATTGATAATAACCGTTATTTTCAAAACACTTCTTATTCATTAAGCTGTTCTTATTAATAGTAGGTAACCAGTCACACAACCCATTCATTTATTCTCTTGCACATTTCACCCCTTTTCACTCATAGTTAGCTGGCTGTGGCCAACCTCAGTGTATACCAAGAACGCCAGTGCCTGGTGGGTGTTTGGAGATTTCAGTGTCCTTTTTTAAATTGGGTGTGTTTGCAATCCTGGAGTCAGCTGCACATAGCAACTGGCTTTGTTGGCATTGGTTTAAGTCACACAACTTGGTGTTCATGCTAGGATGCTGGTGGCCCAGTATAGAGTCAGTAGACTCGTGGTACCTGGAGTCGTCAGCTCTAGCAGATTTAACAGGACATACAGTACCCAGAGCGTATCAGTCCTTCAGGTACTTTCAAACACTACCTTTACGCAGCACTCTTCCTTTCTTCGAACTGCTGCTTTCTAATAACTATTTCTCAATTTAAACCTATCGCTAACTACAGAACCCAGCAACAGAAACTCACGTGGGAATGGTCTTTATGTCACACATCTTTCCCACAACTACATGCTTGATGTTTTATACTACCAGTTGCATAGCCACTAAGAGTGTGCAAACACTAACTGGCTCGTCACTCAGTAATGCTGCAGACCTACTGAACCTGTATGTGATGTATATTTCTAAGACGTCTGGACTTATGTTGTTGCCCACATCAGCCAGTGGGAGTTTTGTGGTGTCTGGACACCATGAAAGCACAAATCATCAAAGCATAACAGCCCAAATAAATGATACAGGCCTTTACATGACAACAAGGCACACCAGATGACCCACTTTGCTTCTCCTGTGAAGAATCTGTGTAGTTTATCCACAACCTTCATTTCTGAACTCTATAAAGCACATCTGTGGAACCTTAAAAATTGATCTAGTCTGCAGGCAAACTTACAGGTATCCACTGAATTCCTCTGATGGTTTACGCCACACCGTTGCATCTTTCTGGAATAAAATGGAAGATATGATGTTACTTGTCACTTACATACCATTCTAAGATGTCAAGAAAATGCCTCCGTTTCTCCAATGAAAAGCAAAATACTCTATCATTAACTGTGGCTCACCCCAAAGTGCTCTCTTGCATATTTTTCCGCAGAAAAGCAGACATCTTTCAGACATCTTTGCTGGTAATCCTCCATTCTTTCAAAAAAGTCAATTACCTTTCTCTGTGTCAAGTACTAGAAGTCTGAGCAGATAAACAGCTTTGCAGGCCAAGCCAGTTTACTAGGAATAATATAGAGTAATGGAAAGACATATTAGATACAGCTTTTCAATTAAAGGCAACCGGAAAGCCATTATCCAGACACTAATTGGAGAGAAAGACCATACAATCTCTGCCCCCACTCCTGTAACACATGACCAAACAGATGTGTGCAGGAAGTGCTGACAGTGGCAGACAAGTAAGCTTAAGTTACTCTTCTCTCCTACATGCCTGACTAGAAACATCTTGCAAGCAGTGGTCTATTCGTTTTAGCATAAGCCAGGTAAAATAAGTAAAATGGTAACTTCTGATTATTATCTAACTATCAAATGGGACGTATGTACAAGATCTCTGGAATTCATCATTAAAGAGAATACTACTTACTTTTTGTTTGGAATCATGACTGACTACATAAGCTCTAAGGACTAAATGTCCTAAAGAACAGTAGTGTAAGTACTGCATCCAGAAGTACAAGGACAGTGGGATTGAGTGTACCCTCAGCAAGCTTGCTGATGACACCAAGCTGAGTGGTGCAGTCGACACACTGGAGGAAGAAAGGGATGTCATCCGGAGGGACCTGGACAGGCTGAGACATGGGCCTGTGCAAATCTCATGAAATTCAACAAGGCCATGTACAAGGCCCTGCACCTGGGCCGGGGCAGTCCCAAGCACAAACACAGGCTGGGTGGAGAATGGATTGAGAGCAGTCCTGAGGTGAAGGACATGGGGGTGTTAGAGGACGAGAAGCTCAACATGAGCCAGCAATGTGCGCTGGCAGCCCAGAAAGCCAACCAGATCCGAGGCTGCACCAAAAGCAGCGTGGTCAGCTTGGTGATGGAGATGATTCTCCCCCGTTGCTCTGCTCTCATGAGACCCCACCTGGAGCACTGTGTTCAGCTCTGGCACACCCAGCACATGAAGGACATGGATGTATTAGAACAAGTCCAGAGGAGGGCCACGAGGATGATCAGAGTCATATGAACAGAAGCTGATAAAGTTTGAATTGTTCAGCCTGGAGAAGGCCCTGGGAAAAACTTAGTGGCCTTCCAGTACCTAACTGGGCATGTAGCAATAGAACAAGGGGTAATGGTTTTAACCTAGAAGAGGGTAGATTTTGATTAGATATAAGGAAGAAATTCTTTATTCTGAGAGTGGTGAGAACAAGTTGCCCAGAGAAGCTGTGGAACCCCCATTCCTGGAACTGCTCATTGTCAGGCTGGAGGGTCTCTGGGCCATCTGATATAATGGAAGGTGTCCCTGCCCATAGCAGGAGGGTTGGACTAGACATCTTTAAAGTTTTTTCCAACCCAAACCATTCTATGATAGTCTTAGATGGTCTGTTCCTCCTTTTCAAGACTCCGGATTTATTAATTTTCTGAAAACTCAACTTACATTTAGAACATTTGACCCTACCTTATTTATGTCTATTCACAAAGAAAGAATACTGTAACCACTAGCAGCATTGTTATAAAAAGGCAAAGATGCAAATTTCCTCCGGTAGTCCTACCACACTGCCAAACCGTGATGTCAAAATACATTTCTACCTCCTGTGCAGGACAGGGGTAAAAAGTATTCCAACAGCCTAGAGCTGATGCACCAGCAAAGTCTATTTAGCTTGATGAAGCAGAACTCCAAAAAGCCAAGCAGCTCAACAGAAGGGTATGACAAACTGCTTGGGGAAAGCAGGAGCTGCATTCTCTTCAAGTGGGGAAAACTTCTGATAAAGCGGAGGCTCTGATACAGTCACAGCTTGAAGGCAATGAAAACATATGAAGCAACATGAGGGAAGGAACAGACAGTGATCTCACATTTTATGAGGAAGACATTTGAAAGCTGAAGCATGTGTTCCTGAAGATTTTTTTCAAACGTAAATGATTCTATGATTATAAACAAAAAGAGATTCCAAAAGCCAGCAGAGCCTAGCTACAGGCTGTGGCTGATTAATTAGAAAGTACAAGTGAGCATATCGCAGCACTGCTGGTGTTAGCAGTATTTTAAATTTTCATAGACTCATAGAATCATTAAGGTTGGAAAAGACCTTCAAGATCATCTGGTCCAAGCATCCCCTACCACCAATGTCACCCACTAAACCATGTCCCTAAGCACCACGTCCAACCTCTCCTTGAATGCCTCCAGGGACACCACTTCCCTGGGCAACTTGTTCCAATGCCTGACTGCTCACTCTGAAAAGAAATGTCTCCTCATTTCCAATCTGAACCACCCCTGGTGCAACTTGAGGCCATTCCCTCTAGCCCTATCACTAGTTACCTGTGAGAAGAGGCCAACCCCCAGCTCCCCACACCTTCCTTTTGCTTCAAGAAAAGCCCCAACCCCACACAGGTAGGACTGTGCAGGACTTCCACAACAACGGGCACAAGGCATGACACAGTATGTCAGGGAGAACTCCTTCTGCCATCCAAAGCTGCCCTGTCCTAGAAGGTTCATTGCACGGGGCCTCTCAGAGGAAAGCCCTGCGAGAATTGCCAGATGCTTCACACCCACGTTACACTACGTAATACCCTTTTTTTGTTGTTGTTACCATGGGTGACCGACAGCCCGCACGCACGTTCAGCCCACTCACCGTTTTCTTGGCGACCCGCCACTCGCTGTCCGCGATGGCGTGGTACTGGACAAGGGTGTTCCGCAGCTTCGTGGCCAGGGGCGCCGAGCTGGGCAGCAGCTCCATCTCCTTCCCCCTCGGAACCGCACACACACTCGCACACACACAGACGTCGCCACTGGGGCCCGGAGCCGCTCCCGGGGTCACAGAGACCGACGCCAGGTCCCGCCGCCCAACTCTCACAGCCGGCCGCCGCGCTCCGCCCGCCCAACGGCCGCTCAAAGGCCGCCCAACGGCCGACGGCGGCAGCCAATGGCAGCGCGGCCGGCTTGCCGCCGCAGCCAATGGCGAAGCTGCCCGCCCTCTGGAGAGCGCGCGCGGCGGGCGGGCTGCGGGGCGGGGCGGGACGGAACGGTGGCGTGTCGTCACGAGCTGGCGGCCGCAGGGCGCTTGCCCGTTGGCTGTCGCGGAGAGGGAGGGCGCTCTGATTGGCCGCGGGGAGCGGGGTTTTCCGTCAGGCTCCTGCCCGTCAGCGCATGTGGGGGCGAGGCCTGTGGCCGCCCGGCCCCTCTACAACCTGCTGACAGGGCTGGGGGCGGGGCCTCCCTCACAGGGCGGTCCCTGACACCTCAGACCGCTGGGGTTGGTGTTTGTAGCTTCGGGCTACCTATGGGAAGAAATGACGCTTTTTTTCTGTGAAAATGACGATTTTTGAATAAAACCGTATTTATAGAATCACTGAATCATCAGGGTTGGAAAAGACCTCCAAGGCCATCTGGTCCAGCCATCCCCTACCACCAATGTCACCCACCAAACCATGTCCCTAAGCACCACATCCAACCTCTCCTTGAACACCCCCAGGGACTGTGACTCCACCACCTCCGTTGGCAACCCATCCCAATGCCTGACTGCTCTCTCTGAAAAGAAATGTCTTCTAATTTCCAACCTGAACCTCCCCTGGTGCAGCTTGAGGCCATTCCCTCTAGTCCTATCACTGGTTATCTGTGAGAAGTGGCCAACCCCCAGCTCCCCACACCTTCCCTTCAGGTAGTTGTAGAGCGCAATGAGGTCTCCCCTGAGCCTCCTCTTCTCCAGACTAAACAACCCCAGCTCCCTCAGCCTCTCCTCACAAGACTTGTGTTCCAGATCCCTCACCAGTTTTGTTGCCCATCTCTGGACATGCTCCAGGGCCTCGATGTCCTTCTTGTAGTGAGGGGCCCAAAGCTGAACACAGTACTCGAGGTGCAGCCTCACCAAAGCTGAGTACAGGGGTACGATGTGGTGGTTTTACCGTGCTAGGCAGCTGAACTCCACCACAACCACTCTCTCACTCCCCCTCCTTAGAAGAGGAGGGGAGAAAGTAAAGGAAAGAACAACTCACGGGTTGAGACAAGGATAATTTAATTAAAGGGAAAAATAATTATTAAGGAAAGATTATTATTAATTAGACAATTTAACTAAAGGGAAAATAGGGAAAGGGGAAAGGTGAGGGGAAAGGGGAAAGGCGAGGGGAAAGGGGAAAAAACAAACAAACAAAAAAACCACACAAGTAAAGGCTGTGTGGAAGTCGAGAGGAAAGAAATTACTCTCTACTTCCCACAACTGTGTGATGCTTGACCACGTCCTTGAAGCAGGGCCTCAACACACATAGTCAGGAGGACAAACGTTTTCACGAGAGCCCACCCCTCCCCTCTTCTTCCTTTTTCCGCCTTTTATTGCTGAGTGTGACATCATATGGTATGGAATATCCCTTTGGTTGGTTTAGATCAGCTGCCCTGGTGATGTTCCTTTCTCAATTTTTGCCCACCCCCTAGGAGGGTTAGAGAGAGTCCTGATGCTGTGCCAGCACTGCTCAGCAGCAGACACAATACTGGTTTGATACCATTGCTGTTCTAGCTACAAATGCAGAGCACAGCACTGTATGGGCTGCTGCAGGGAAAGTTAACATGCCAGCTAGACCCAGTACAGATGATCACCTCCCTGGTCCTGCTGGCTACACAGGGTCCTGCTGGCCCCAACACCGACCCCAGGGGAACACCACTGGTGACCGGTCGCCAGCTGGACTTCACTCCATTCACCACGACTCTCTGGGCCCAGCCGTCCAGCCAGTTTTTAACCCAGCAAAGAGTGTACCTGTCCAAGCCATGGGCTGCCAGCTTCTCCAGGAGAATAGCGTGGGAGACCGTGTCAAAGGCCTTGCTGAAGTCTAGGTAGACTACATCAACAGCCTTTCCCTCATCCACCAGGCAAGTCACCCGGTCATAGAACAAGATGAGGTTGGTCAGGCAGGACTTGCCTTTCATGAACCCATGTTGTTTGGGCCTGATCCCCCAGTTGTCCAACATATGCTGTGTGATTGCATTCAAGATGATCTGTTCCATCACCTTTCCTGGCACCAAGGTCAGGCTGACAGGCCGAGTCCTCACATTAGCAAGTCTCCAGTTATCTGGGATCTCTCTAGATGACCAAGACCAATGATAGATGATGGAAAGCAGACCAGCAATCACATCCACCAACTCCCTCAGCACCCTCAGGTGCATGCCATTGGGTCCCATAGATTTGAGAGTGTCTAGCTTGCCTAAATAACCTCTAACCTCTTCAACCAGGGGGAAGTCTTCCTCTCTCCAGGTTTTCTCTCTTGTTTCCAGGCTTGGGAGTGCTTGGGGACTAGCCTTAGCAGTGAAGACTGAAGCAAAGAAGGCATTCAGTAACTTTGCCTTCTCTATATCCGTCATCACCAAGGCACCCACCTCATGTAGCAGCAAACCCACATTTTCTGTAGTCTTGCTTTTGCTGCTGATGTATTTGAAGAAGCCCTTCTTGTTAGCCTTGATGTCTCTTGCTAAATTTAATTCCACAGGGCCTTGGCCTTCCTCCACGCATCTCTGCATTCTCTGACAATGTTCCTATATTCCACCCAAGTGGTCTGTCCCTTCTTGCACATCATCTATGCTTTCTTTTTCTGTTTACGTTTTCCCAAGAGCCCTTTACCCATCTGTTCTAGTTAGATTCTGGGGGCTGAAGCTGGTTGGTTCAGCTCAGCAAGGATCAGACAAGAACTATATATATATATATATATAAAGCAAATGAGCTATTCGGGGATGTCAAATACACTCACACACACACTCACACTTGAGCAGCAACAGAAAGACAAAGAATTTATTACTGAGTTAGCTTGTTAACATACTGACCTCAGAGTAGCGACAAGCACTGTGCTTTTCCCAGTCATTGATGTTGTGGATACTTAGCCAGGTCATGGTGGGCATCCCATCAGTGTGGTAGGTATCAACGTCTTGCAGGCATCCCTGTGAAGGCAATGTTGACCTCAGTTGATGTTCCTGCCTCACCGATGCAGAGCAACTTGCCCTGTTTATAGGTTTTGCCCCTGCATGCTCCCAAACGTGAGGCAGCACACAATTGATGTCCCCAGCCTCAGGGGAGCACTTGGCAGTGCTCCCCTGTGATCAAGCACAGCTGTGTGGCCAGTGTGTCCTGTGTGGATGGCAGCATTTCTCATGCCGGATGACTTGCAGCCTGGTGCCATATTGCTGAACAAGCAATATGTATCATTGCAAGGTCAAAGTTTTGCCTTGCTAGTCTTACAACAATACCTGTTTCACATCGCACAACCTAACAGTTTTTATCCCTAACACACCATCCACACAGGTCTCCTGCACCCCTTGTTCGACTTTCTCATAGGGATGCACCAATCCTGAGCATGGAGGACATGAAAATACCTCTGTCCCCCAACCTGAAAACAACCTGAAAAATCAAATTTCTCCTGAAAAATGCACAGCCCCATGAAGCTGATCAGTTGTCCTAGGATAGCTGATAATTCATCCTAGAAATAATACTTTATGGAGAAGTATGAGACTAACTACTGCCATTTAATTTCAGTTAAACTGTGCCTAGCAATGGACTTGACTGCTGAAGGTGTTCCTCTGTGAAATGCACATAACTCATAGTAAGAAGGATGTTGTGGGTTGTTTCCAAATAAAGGAAAATGCACACATCTAGCCTTCACATCTTGGAGGTGCATTGAAGGTAAAAAAATAGATGCAGTTTGCCAAACATTATGGACCAAATTCTGCTTTTGTAGCAAAGGGTGTGGAGCCACTAATATTTAATGTGCACACTCCTATCTGACACTCAGTGGGCTGCTTCCAAACCAAACCAGGGCTGAAGTACTTTACCAGATCAAACCTGAATGTCAACTGCTGGTGGACAAAGAGCAGTAGGCACATGGTTGCCTCATTAAAGTTAACCAATGTATTTTTTTTAAATGTAAATGTCTCCAGACAGACTAGCAGACTAGTGCCCTTTTCAGAAGAAAGCTAATGGGCTGCCCTTACTAACAGATTTGAAAAAGTAGATTTTTTTTTTCTGTAATTTTCTGCTTAATTAGGATCTTTCTGCTATGTGCAAGCATTGACTAAGACTTGCACAATTACACATGTAATTCACATACAGAATTCACATACAGGAGTCTGGAGATAATAGGGTCTGGCATGCTGTCTTCCTCTGGGTACCTGCATTCCCTTTGACTGGTGAGTAGGCAAAGCAGTTATACAAAATTCTGAGGAGGAAAATGTAACTAAATAGTAATATTGCTTTACACTTTTGGGGTGGGGGAGTGTGGAGGGGAAGGGAGAGGGGAGAGAGGGAAGCAGTACTTTCTTACCAAACTACTAAACTCCTTATTTTCTGGTGAATAAACTACAATATATCAGTGCAGGGTACCAAAAGTGCTCCCAATGACTACTACCAAAGTAGTGTAATATATTCACTCTGAGCCCAAGTCTTTTTTCGTGGTCATGCAGTTATGAGAAGTAACTGCAATGCCCATGCCAATACATGTTTTGTTGTACAATTCTATCTGAGACATCATTGGTTATTTGTTTTGTTTTGTTTTGTTTTGTGCTCAGATACTTCTGTAGGGTATTAAAGAGTATTATGTTGATTGATCAATTCATGTGTTCCTAGACAAGTGCTCAGTTTGCTCATGAACATCGTGTTTTCCATTATTCTCATCTGGCTGCTCAGTTTTCCTGAGCTGGATATTGTGCTCAGTGTTACTAGAGCATTAGAGGTGAATTTACAAATACTTATTAGTGCAAAGTGTTCTCATTAATTTCAGGCAATGGAAGGTATTTAAAACTGCAAGCATGGTTCAGAACCTCATGGATTTTTTCCGACATTCTGCTATTAAGTGTGAAAAGCAGAAAACATTCCACATCTGTCAGAGTTCTGCAGTTTTGGGGCCTTTGCACAGCCACCAACTTTCATGGTAAGACTCAAAACTTTTTAGGCCCCAACCTTCAGCCTTGTGCAAAACACATAGGTTCTTTAGCCCTTTGAAACTCCTCTTTGCTGCAGATACATAGAATCATGGAATGACAATATGGCAGGAGGGCTGAGGTTGGCGTGGACCTATGGAGGCCATCTGGTCCAAGGCCCTGTCCAAGCAGAGACGCACAGAGCAGGTTGCCCAGGACCATGTCCAGATGCCTTTGGAATATATCCTAGGAGTGAGACTCCACAACCTCTCTGGCAACCTGTGTCAGTGCTCCATCACCAGCACAACAAAGAATTAGTTCCTGATGTTTAGAGGGAATAGTTTGTGTCTACATCTAACTACAACACATTTTGTTTTTCTTGAACCAAACTACTAATCCAAAATGTCATGGACCCAAAAGTTTCTCTCTAAATAACAGACCAGAAGAATGGTGTTGCCCTGAGCCTCTGCTGATGTTTTTAGTCAGACTAGCATAGCATTTCATCTCACAGGAACACTGATGTCCAACTCATTTGGAACATCAGCCAGAGAAATGTAGACTCCTAAGAGTTTATGTTAAAAACATACACAAATGTTATCCAAGCACTAAATGTCACACAAGCCACTAAATGCAATTGACCAGAGGTCTGTGTTAGGAGGCTCTCTCTAATCCAGTATGGAGAAAAGTTGGTGGTTTTTCTTTTTGTTTGTTTGGTTTGGTTTGGTTTGGCTTTTTTTTTATTATTATTTTTTTTTCCCATAGAATCTTTGGAAGTATGAAGAAAACAAAGAACTTGTTTTTGCTATTAGGCACATCAGTCAGTGGAGCTGTTCTGAATGGCTTGCCAGATAATGATTCCTGCAATATTATTAAAAAAATAAGCCTCAACAAAAGACCTCTATCGAAAACCTCTAATACTCTTCACATATGACCTTCAAACAGTTATTTTAATTCTTCTTTGTCTGGACTCAGGTAAGTGCACTACGTACTGCTTTTCCGTCAGAGCGCAATGGAAAGCAAGAATTTGTATATTTTATGCTGGACCACATTTAGCTGTAAAAGTGGAATTTCATGGTTTTTTTTTTGTTTGTTTGTTTGTTTTGCTTAATATCAGCTGTATTAAATCAGCTGTGTTAAGTTAGCTGTCTTGACCATTACTTGTAAATGCAAAACCGAAAAGGCTAACACTGAGCTCTTAGCACTCACGTATATTCACAAATGCAACTTCGCAGGTGGGCAGAAGCCTAGCTAGAAGTCTTCCTTGTTTCACTGGTATAGTACTGATAGCATTTGTCTCTGCTCTAGAGTGAGCCAGACTGGAACTTGTCTCACTTCTTACATTATCACTTTAAAGTGTGTGTAGTTGAATAAGAAATATGAACCCATTAAAACAGTCACCGACTTAGCCAAACTTGAGTCAAAGGCAAGTTTCTGGAAGACAGAATGGCCCATCACCTCCACGGTAAGATCTGGGCTATTAGACAAAATATCTATTTTGTTGGATCAAATTGTCTGAGAAACCCATTGAATTTATGGTCCATGCAGTTGCAAGTCGCAATGCTGTAGGGTGGGGGAGTGGTGGTGGAGCGCAGCTTAGACCAAATAATATTAAAAAAAAAAAAAAAAAAGAAAAAAGCTCTCTTCACAAAACATCAGTTGTAACTTTTTTTTAAAAAATGTGTTTTGTGGTTAAGCCACAAGATGGCAGGAAAGCAAAATAAATATTTTGTTGCTGAGGCAGCTGCACTTGAAAGAACTCTCTGAAAACAAGTACAACAGAGAAAAGGGCTAATTTTCCTTATTAAATTGTAGCTAAAGCCTTATAAAATTTTGGAACCTGTTAGATATTCCTTTAATTAACCTGATCTAACTGTGACTTGTGCTAAACTGTAGTATAGTAACTTTTTCTTACTTGCCATTTGTGGGTCAGGACAAATACTGCCTATTATTTTGCTATGCACAGCAAGTAAACAAGCTAGACCTGGTTATTTCCTTTTTGCATCCCACTGGAATATGGCTTGTATGAAAATGAACTGCAGAATAAAGTGTCTTTGTACCTGGAAGAAGAACCATGATTTTCCTGAATTATTTGTTTTATATATTTTATTAGTGTACACTCTACCTCTGCCCTTGGAAAAAAACCAACCTTCACATTATTCTCAAAGTTGACAATAAAACCAGTTAGGACATTCAAATGCTGACTCCGTTCAGAAGATATCCTGAGCTGAAGAATAAAAGGTAGAAGTATCATGCAATCATCTTTTTTTCTTCATCTGCTTGCATCATCTAATATTAAGGAACTGATGTAGTCTTTTCTACAAGATTTCAAATGAATGAGTTCTGTTCCTTTCCTGCCTAGTCCTTTTAGTGCAATCTGAACAGATTGGTTTTTATCCCATCTCCACTTTCAAAAGCAATGGTCACACTTCATCATTAGAGTGGTGTAGTGTACACACATTGTGTAGCAATAGCATCAGTAATAGTGATAGCAAATCTTGAATCATTAGGGTGGTAATGGCTTTCAGGTTCATAAAGTCCAACCACTAACCTAACCTACCAAGTTACTAAACCATGTGCCACCTCCACACACCTCTTGAATACCTTCAGGGATGGGGACTTCACCACTTCCCTAGGCAGCCCATTCCAAGGCTTGACCAGCCTCTCCATGAAGGAATCCTTCCTAATAGCCAATGTAAACCTCTTCTGGAGCAACTTGAGGCCTCACATCCTATCACTTGTCACCTCAGAAGAGACCAACATCCTCCTTGCTGCCACCTCATGTAGATGTAGAGAGCAATGAGGCCTCCTCTTCTCCATACGAAGCAACCCCAGTTCCCTCAGCCACTCTTCCTAAGTCTTGTTCTCTAGTCCCTTCACCAGCTTTGTTGGTCTTCTCTGCACACACTCAAGCACCTCGATGTCCTTCTTGTAATGAGGGACCCAAAGCTAATTACAGTACTCAAGGTGCAGTCTTACCAGTGCCAAGTACAGATGGACAATCACTTCCCTAGTCCTGCTGGCCACACTATTTCTGATGCAGGCCAGGATGCCATTGGCTTTCTTGGCCATCTGTGCATACAGCTGGCTCATGTTCAGGTGTATAGCATATGTATAAGTGAAGTCTTACAATCAGTCATCAATTGTTTGAATAGTCCTGGCCCACAAATCCTTCAAAATCCTACATAGTGCTGACTGTAACCCAGAGAAGACCGTCTGGCACAGCAGTTACTAATGTTCAGGGATTCTTGAGCTTTCTCCCAAGTTCATCAAACTGATGAAAAGATCCAAATCCAATGACACACATGGTTTTAATCTTTCTTGCCCTATCTCTTGATACAGTTGCCACTCCACCATTTATTGCATTAGGGGTCCTCCAAGCTCTACCTGTTCTGAAATGCCAGATAGCTTTCTGAATTTGATAAAAATATTTTTCCCCTCAAGAGACCACCCAGTCATGTCATATGAGTGAACCAGGAAGCCCCTTATTATAAAGTCTAAATAAATAGTATTTCTTATCTCCAAAATGTTTTGAGGATATTTCAGGTAGGCTTCAATTATATATTCAAGGGTTATCTTTAGCATTGTCTCTTCTTCTCCTTTGTGTCTTTAATCTACTCTTTGTTGCTGGCTTCCCAGCTCTTTGCCTTCTAACAGGAACACCTTTTATATCTAGGACAGACGGCCTTGGTAATATGCCAATGGCAAAGAGACTTCTCTACTGAGCCTGTCAAGAAGTGCACCATTCTGCAGGTGCAATGGCTGTGTCTTGGCCACGGAACAAAAGCACAGATAATGTGCTGAAGAAATTTATTGCACACAGGAAATGAGTAGTGGTTTGTGGGTTCACAGCCTAATTACGTAATCACGGTCAGTCTGTGCATACTTAGTTGCCCTGGTAATAAAAGGATAAAAGCATAACTGAAAAAAAAAGATCTTCACTATTATCATTAACACAAATTTTGGAATGCAACACACTTGTTTGTAAGAACTACTGGTCCCACATTTTCTTGTTATATAAATAATATAATAGAAAGAAAATACCAGTTCAGAGCTCTACCTAAAGCGGTTTTGTTACCTTCCAGTCTCAGGCTGCTATTCTAAGAAAATCTCTTAATTTAAAGCAGTCACTTCATTGTGTTTTCTGCGAATTGCCCATGATTATAGTGATGTGTGTGAATAATATCAGCAAGGAGTAACTTCTGGATATGTTTCTGTTCTAAGTCATTATCTCTGCCATGTTGAGGAATTCCTAATTTGGTTTAGGTAGAAGTTTGATAATTAAGAGCAGAACTGACTTCTTTATGTTAATCTCAAAATCCACCAGGACTGAAGCAAGTGTTCCTTGAAAAGAAAGACATATTACTCAAGTCCCAATCAGGAAATACAATTCAGATTTAGAAAAGTAAAATTTTTATCAGAGCAATATGAAAAACACAAATAGAAAGCTGAGGTTATGTTTCTTCGAAGGGCAGATGTTGAACCAAAGACAGGATTCTGCACTAAAATATTAAGATGCTTTGTTGATAGAATTTGCCTAGGAGAACTCACAGCAACAATTAACCCTCCTTGTTTATAAAGCTAATTCTTTTTTCTAGAAATGTGTTAAGCTGAAAGTTTTCATAATATACCTTTCCTAGAAATTTGTTACACTGAAAGCTTCTTGGGACTATCCATCAATTTCCAACTTTTGGATTATTTTGGAACCCATTTTGTTATGATTTTTGCAATTATGTTGTTAAAATCTTAGTCTCTGCCATATTTCCTTTTTTCCCCCACTACCCCAAGGCAGAGAACAGGTTTAAAGGAGTCAGTTTTTGCAGCAGTGCAGTCCCAGAGTCTAATATACATTTACTTGTAGTGGTCTTATAGCAGTAGCCATGCTCACTCTCTGCCCATTCATGCTACCTACAATTTGAGCTGCAGTAGGTTTAAGGAAATCATGGGTCAGGCAATAAAGAGAAACAGTAATGGCTGACAATAGCAGAACTGGAAGCCCTGTTCCCGCTACATTTACTTCTACAATGGTTGTACCCTTTTACAAGGAAGTTTGAATATATTGTTTTTGCAGATGCTTTTATGATTTTAACTTTGTTTGTGTGCAGGGCTAATATCATCATAAAGATTATATGAACATATGTTTATATGGTTACTGTCAAGAAAAACACAAGTTCTTGTGACTCCTATGATTTCCAGGCTAAACTGAAATGCTTGTTTTCAGCAATTTCTTTCTGTGTAGTATATGTTCTGAAAATTTTAATTCTCTTACATTTCCACAAATGGATTATTAGCTGGATTTTTTTCCCTAGAGTTTTTAGTCATAATTTGTCAGTGTGTCTGTAGCTTTCATTCTGTCATTTTTCTCCTTTAAGCAAGAACACTCCCTATGTCTTATTTTTTCTTACAAATATAGCCACCTTATCTTATTTATAAAATGGAAAATACTTACAGTACATGCAGGCTAAGAACTTAGAGCTTTACGATTTTAAAGCATGTATGGTATCTTTTCAGTTAAGTAGGATACATTTATCTTGGGTGTCTGAGCTATTTCCTTTGTGAAAATGTCATTCGCAGTTGAAAATAAGTAAACCTTTTTGACTAATGAATTGAACATGATGTAATTGTTTTAACACACATTCTGTCTTAATCAGCTAATGATATGGACACAATAAATGCCTCAGTTTTCTCAGTCTGTCCAAAACAGACTTGACATCATGGATTTTATCTTCATCCTGGTTATATTTTACATATGCAACATTGGAAGTATTAAGTAAGTAAACTAATAGAGCAACATAGTGCTGCTTCAGACTTCCAGGTGGATACAAGAAACCTAAACCATTTTTTCAGATAAGATAATGGCAGGAGACTAAAACTGATTATCTTAAAAGCCTCCTTCAGTTCTATGACTTGTTTTCTTAGCTTTGGTGCAACCCTGTGGTATAGTACAAACAAATAGTTCTTTGTCTAAGGGTGTCAGGGAGGCATGGCTTGTCTTTTCAGATGATTAGTATTAAAATATATCTCGGGGTTCAATATTTTAGGAGAATAACAGCATGTGGGAAGAAATTCAGAACATATTCTGAAATTTACTCAAGACAACTATGTTGTTGGTTTTTTGGTGTCTTTTCCTTTTTTTTTTTTTAATATGGGGAGAGTCCTTGAGGCAGCCTCAGATGAGATAAAAATGTCTAGCAGAACATTTTTAGGAAATGATTCATTTCCAGAAGGAAAAGCACCTCTTTTCTCAGATGGGATCCTGAAAGATCACTTCAGGGGGGAGGGAACGGAAGGCACAGGGACAGGACACAGACTAAAACTCAACAAGTGGCTAGAGCACTCTGCTAAGATATAGGCAAGAAAGTATGAGGAAAATCTGTGCAAATTACCGGGTTTCCATAGAGGCAAAAAGCAAGGTTATTGCTCAAGGAAAAGCATGTATGTAAGCAACAAGAAGTAGGAGGTAATTCAACGATTTGTGTAGTATCGTTCAGACAATTAAAAGGTTCCAATTCTTCCGTAACAAAGGCAGTATGATAGAGGTTGGGGAGTGTCTGTGTACAGCCCAGAAATCATAAAACCTCAAGTGGCTTCACTCCCATTGATTTTCTGTGTGTACAGCAAGGTAGAAATTGAATAAGGCTCTACTCAGAGTGTAAGGAGTTTTAATATATTTGAAGGATGCTATGACACATACTTTCATGCACTTCTCCAGAAGTAAGAGGCTCAAACTCTATCAAGAGAGCAACATTCTTCAAAGGAACAGTACTTTAAAACACAAGATATGCTGGAAGGCCAAAGTGGTCTCTTCTTTCCCAAAGAGGTCTGGGAAATTAACTGTGTATTAGTGGGAATTTTCCATAGTTAATCCCTCTGCTCTGTTTCTGTGCCAGAAAAATGTTGGACAGATAGTCTAGAGAAGAGCATTTTGCATTAGTTTGCTTCTCATTTAATTCTTCTTATAGCAAGAAGATGTAGGTGGATCCATTGACTTGTAGTATACTATACATATGACGTGGATACATATACTATATGTAGTAAATCTTGTCATTGGCCCAGTGGTCAAGCAATATATACCTTAGTAGCTTCATCTTTATACATCAGAGAATTTTAAAACTTGTCTACACAAATTTCTGTACGTGCACATTTTAAGTGTTTAAGTGTTTCATACTCTTGTACTTTTTCTCTCCTTGAATATTCCATCTTCTATATTTGAATAGTACTGGGATACTTTGGAACAGTAATTTTATGTGTTTACTACCACCTAGCACAGCTTTTGGGTGGTGTTAAATAGTTTAAAATAATAGCTGTGTTTTAAATTGTCTGTAGTTATAGCTGTGAAGTGATTGCTAAGTAGACAGGATAGTCGTAACGCTTGTGTTTTTAGCTCATGTGAACAATAGCACAGTTCAAGGTTCTAAACAAGCAGACAATCAAAACATCTTTCCCAGGAACCAACAGCAAAAATATTTCTTGTTAAAATGTGTAACTTGTCACAAGTCTTAGAAAGCCATTACAAAGAAAGTATATGTTATCTGTACCTAGGCAATTTTAACTTTTGTAAACAAGTAAGTTAAAATTAATCAACAGCATGCCAAAAGCCTCTGCTGAAGTGTGACTGAATTCTTGTTCTGTTTTCTAGAGATATGATTTTGAATTCTGGGAAGTCTTAGTAATGGACTCTTGTCTGACTTTACATTCTTTCTGTTTATTTTATCAAAGTACAATATCCATAACTTTATATCTCTCCTGTTTCAACTTTCACACATCTTCACTCTGCAGCTCCTAGATTCAGACAGCTTCCTGTTCATTCACTCTCCCTTTCTTCTCTTCCCTTCTCCCCTACATTTGGCCACAGGCCTGATCTTTTTTTGTTCCTGCCAAATTGTTTAGCATCTGGATAATACTGACACATCAGGGAGGGGAACAGGGCAGGAAGCTCTCATGGTATCTCTGACATGAATTCACACTGCCAGCACTTCCAGATATACAGGACAGCATTGGTTGCATTACCGCAGCTCATATTCTGGAAGCCAGATAATTCAGACACAAAGGGACCCCTGGGTCACTGGCCATGCCTGTTAGGCTTTGTGATAAACTCTCCTTTGCTCACACCCTCAAAGGAGCACAAAGGGGCAGTGGTGATGGAAGAGACTACTAACACCCTGCCCTGGCTGCTCCCAGGCCCAAAAGAGGGGCCATCAGCTTGTACAAAGCCCATCTCCACACATCCAGTGGAGTACAGGGGCCTAGAGGCAGGCAGGAGACCAGACTGAGGACTCTGAAGACAGGGAACCTTGTCTGGGCCCTCCTAGGGGCCCCTTTTCCTGTCCCAGGAAACCTACAGCCCCATGATGCAGCTGTGACACCCACCAAGGTAAGTCTGGAGCACCTTTCAAACTGAGGGAGGTTTCTGCTTAGGAGTATGGGACACATTATAGGATGCGTAATGGGAAGAGCTTTTCAGGATGGCAGAGGACTTACTATGTGGTGCTTAAGGGAGGAACCAAAGTTGGGGAAGGGGAGGAATTTAGATGATTTAGAAAGGAATAAATGTGGGAAAATAGGAGAATAAGGTGACAGAAGGGAACAGTTGTTTGCAACAGTCTGTAACAGTTTGCTGGTCAACATGCTTGTCTGTCAATGCCCTGATCATCACAATCTGTGATATCTTATATTAACTTTTAACTCTTACCTGGCTGAAGGACTCTGCTGTCTGTGAATGCGTGCATATGGGGTCTCAGTGCCAGCAGCTGGAGTCAGACCACAGGTCAGAGGGCCCATGTGTCCATGGTGCAGGCCAGAGTGGGCAGACCAGCGCCACTCACTGGAGTGAGACTTTGAGCCATAGGGACTGGTGTGTCCATGGTGCCAGCAGCTGGAGCGAGCGCAGGAGTGACGAATGACCAAACCCAGCCAGCTAGCAAGGAGGTGAAGTGGCCAGCAAGCCAGGCGAATGGGCATATCTCTGAGGAGGAGACCACAGGAGAACCTGTCTATTGCAGAGACCAGGGGAGTCCCATCCAGCTGCTGGAGGGACCTGGGGAGCCACAGGAGAAAGACAGGTGGTATGTCACTATATACTCTTTACGTGAGCACTCTGTGTCTTTGGCTGGCTGCGTACATGTGCACATATGGTGTAATTGCGTGCCTGCTGGCAGTATATGCTCAGCTGGTGAGATGGACTCATGGCAGCCTCACCTCTCCTGGGCCGTCAGGTATGGTGTGGTCTTCTGGCAAAGTCTGATGTACATTGTTAATTGCCTTGGCTAGCGCGTAAGAGGCTTCAGTGCACTGCACTAATCTACACCATACTCTCTTGAAGAGAGGTAAAATCCCTGTGGGTGCAACATGAAACAGAGAAGTAGGATTCACTAGTGGGCAGGGCCCCTTCACCCTGAAGTGGTTCTGGAAATACATTGCCAAGAAGCTCTCAGACAGCCTCCAAGAAATCCATTCAGCCTCCCCAGGGCAGAATAGCTGTTGACACTGTCAGCAGTCAAAGAATTCAGCCTCAGAGGAATAGCCAAAAATACCATTTATTTCTGGTCTCCTGCATTTATGGGTAACCACATCTAGTAGCTCTCTCCAAAAGTGATCAAACTTCCAAATCACATTTAATTAAAAGATTTGCTTATAACTCAGTGACACAGGTCTATCAAGTAGGCTCAAAGTGGGGTAGCCACTGCTGACATCAAGCGGTCAAATAGTTGAAGAAACCACTTGCAAAGTGCAACATGAAACTAAATACTAAATGCATCACTGGAAGACCAGTTCCAACCAAAGTTACATTTTTGTAGGTATCTATAGACCTCGTTAGTATTTGTACCTGTGGGGTTTTTATTAGGTTGCTGAAAGACAGCAATTTATACCAATGGTGAGATATTGTGAGAACAGAAAAATGCAGGTAAACTATGTGTTTGTTTGTTTGTTTTTGACTGTTTTTAATTTGAGGCTGGAATACTTAACATAACTACTGGCCAAATAATTTCAAAGCTAATGCCTTGAAAGAAACCATCTGTACTAGTCTCATGGGAGATAGAGGTAGATGGAGTAAACTGTATGACATGTAAACATTCATCTGTTTGGACTTGAACAGAGCTACATGATACATTACTTTTATAAGCAGTGTTCCTCAACTACATGGAAAAAACCTAGAAGCTCTATGACATTTCTATTACTTTCTGAAATAGAAGTGTGTTCTCAAAGGATTTTCCTGTCCATTTTCTAGAGTCCTAACATCCATTTCTATGAAAGTGGTTTTCTGAACAGTGGGAAGTCCTGATAGCATGGTTTCAGTCTCTGACTGCAGTTTAATCTTTCACTGGGTTTTTACAGACGTATATAGAAGAGTAGATTCTAATTGGTGCAATCCTCTTCAATAACGGATTGATAAAAGGCATATGAAATACTGATATGATTTGAGAGTGCATTTGTTGTTGTGCATCTATATGTTCCTCACAAAGTAGTAATTTAAGTATATCAGTCTAATTTATTCTGGCCATAGCAGTGTGTAGATTGTCCTGCTGAAAAATAACCTGCTCATATTATGTAACTGATAAATTTCACAGTCTGACGCACACAGTCACTGCGTTCATACAATGGAAATGTTTTCATCATGGGACATAGCTAGCCTCTGTATAGTGTAAGTGAGGTGCATTTATAAATACTCCCACTATAGTCATCTCTATCCTACAAACTCCCCTCCATGACTGGTATGTTTACTTCTGCTGCAGTGCAATTGCATATACAGGTTAAGGTTCATAGAATCATAGAATCAGTAAGGTTGGAAAAGACCTCCAAGATCATCTGGTCCAACCATCCCCACACCGACAATATCATAGATGATGGAAAGCAGCCCAGCAATCACATCCACATCTCTCAAATGATTTTCAAAGGTATGTAATAGAAGCTCATGGATTTATTAACTCCTGCAATCATAGGAGGTCTTGTATATTCCTTTGAGTTTTAGCTGTTGTGTTTTTAATCAGCTTTGGATTTTTGTGCCTCATAAAGACAACTCAACCAATCTCCAAGTAGGGAAAATTTGAAACACTTGGTTCCAGCAGACATTGGCTGGCACCATGGGCAATGAGAGTTTAAGTTACTTTCAGAGAAATGGAAAGGGGTTTAGAATATAGAGCCACCCAGCTAACCAAGTTCCACTATCCCACATTACCTCACTGGTTAGTATTGAAAGTTGTATTTCACAGAGACTGGTAGATGAGGTGTTATCCACCCATACCATCCATATTAAGGGAAAATATGAGTCTATATAGTAAGTGGATTTTTAATCCCTCTCTTTTTTTTTTTTCTCTGTACTGCCATTACCCATTTCTTCAGTTATTTCTTTCATCTTTGCTTTGTTTCTGCACTTTGTTTTGTGTTGTTCCCCCTCCCCACCCTTTTTTTTTTTTTTTTTTTTTTTTTGGCGGGTGGGGTGGGGAGGAGGAGGCTGCTTCCTGATGAAAAAGAGTTTATGTTACTAAGTGACTGATCTCATACAATAGTTCCAATTTTCTGCTCGTAGGAGTTACTGAGGGACAGGATCCAGAATATTTGACATACTGTGTTCAACTTAGTTGAGCTGTATATCTGTATAACTGTTTTACTTGAAGCTAGTCACAAGCATAGCAACATAAGCTTATGAACAATATTTATATCATTTTTTCACATGACCTAAGAGATGAGAGCAAGAGACATCAAATGTAGAATGTTATCTCATCTCCTGCTCAGATTCCTGCTCTATTTAGGAAAGAGAAAAAATAAATAGATACCTCATACCTCATACCTCAGTGAAAATATGCCATTTACAGCCAGTGTACCTTAAATCACTGAAACAGTATGCTTTTATAAAACGTTTATAATATTAAAAGCATTCAAAATAACTTTCAGAATTTCACTGTAAAGAATATAAGAATGTGCCTTGCAGTGGTCAAAAGCAGCTGCTTGTAGAAGCATATAACAATAAGATAACCGTGTATGAGTTTTCGTATATATAATCCCCCATCCTTTGACTAGTTGAAGACAGATATGGCTTTCATTTAATTAAACAAAAGAAAGTTATGTATTTTTATTCTATGATGTTGCCTAGTTGCTTTTCAAACCCATGTAAAATATTGCTATCCAAAACTTCACCATATGCTGTGTGGAAACCACCTCCTTGTGTTTGTTTTGCATCTGCCTTCTGTTAGTTTCCTTTGGTGCCCTTCCTAGCTCTTGCACTGGAACACACAGTGAACTGTCAGTTCCCATTCACTGTCTCCATGCTATGAAGATTTTATTGACCTTTGTTATGTACCTCACTTGGTTGTTTATTTTTCCAGAATGAAGAGTCCTCACTTAGGAATCTTCACTGAAGAGTCTTCACTTAATTATTTCTTATACAGAACTAATTCTACACTTTTTGACCACGTATCTTGCCTTTCCCTTAACTTTTTGCAGTTCTCCTCTGTCCTTTCAGTCTGACCTACTTAAAATAAGCCAGTATTTCTGCATGGACTAAAGCTTATCTGTTTTGAAAAAGGTATCCAGGGATTATTTAAAGATAACGTCTGCTAGATAAATGCATCACATTGCTTACCACCTGTTTCAAGCATCTTAATGTTTGTACCTTTGGTGAAACCTGGGCAATGTGAACATTAATTTGCAAGTGTTAGATCTTGGTAGATTTTCAATTGCTGATTTATAGAGGTTAGGATTTGCTTGTTGACTAATTCTATTCAATTAGGAGCTCCCGTGAGACCCTCTCCAGGAACAGAGGTGTTTGCCCTCTGGCCCTGGTTGTTTGAGGGGCTTTGTTCCTTAGATTATTGTCTGT